>NC_067398.1:642757530-642937530 GCF_016432865.1 Antechinus flavipes
ATACACAGCAACAGCAAGATTATATGATGATCAGTTCTGATGGACATGGCCCTCTTCGACAGTGAGATGATTCAAACCAGTTCGAATTGTTCAGTAATGAAGAGAAACAGCTATACCCAGAGAGAGGATTATGGGAAATGAGTGTGGACCATAATAGAATTTTCACTCTTTCTGTCGTTGTTTGCTTGCATTTTGTTTTCCTTCTCATGTTTTTATTTCCTTTCTAAATCCTATTTTTCTTGTGCAGAAAGGTAACTGTATAAATATGTATACATGTATTTTAATATATTTAACATGTATGGGAGTACCTGCCCCCTAGAGGAAGGGGTGGGGGGAAAGGAGGGGAAGATTTAGAACAGAAGGTTTTGCAAAGGTCAGTGTTGAAGAATTACCCATGCATATATTTTGTAAATAAAAAGCTATAATAAAATTAAAATAAATAAAACAAAAATAAATAAATAAGAATTTAACCTTGCCCTGTACTAGCTGTGTGATCTCAGGCAAGCCATTTCTGGTTCTCAGTTTCCCCATATGTTTCCTCACATTTACCTATAAAATGAGGAAGTTAGATACCTTCCAAATTACTGGTTGATTCTGAAATTCTTTATCTTCTATGGTCCCTTCCATTTCTATATTCTATTATTTATTTATCCAATTAATGCAAAAAATTTTCTGTCTCTTCCTCATACCATTAGGAAATCAAATACAGAATAACACTCTAATAATAAGTGGTCCAACCTGTCCTCCAAAACCAAACAAATTCTTATACTGGCCACATGCCAAAACATATTTCATTCTTCACTATGAATCCATCACCTTTCTGTTAGAAGGTAGGTTGCAGCCTTTAACAGCTATCCTCTGGGATTATGATTGCTCATCATACTGATCAGAATTTATGTTTTTTTTTCAAAATTATTTTTACAATGTTGTTATTATAAGAAATTATTCTTCTGATTCCATTTATTTCACTCTGTCCTAAATCACATGTGTTCCTAGATTTCAGTGAAATTTTCCTTGTCATCATTTTATTAATTATTTGATAACATCTCATTGTATTAAAAGAGCATAACTTGGTCAGCCATTTCATAATTAATGGCAATTCTCTTAGTTTTTACTCCTTCTTTACCGCAAAAAAGAGCTGGTATAAATATTGTTGTACATATGGTTTCTATCCACTTTTTAAAATCTCTTTGGGGTATATACCAAGAAGTTATATAGTTAGATCAAAGAGCATCCATAGTTTAATGACTTTTTTTCAACATAATTCCAAATTGCTTTTCATGAATTTTATTGTTTCAAAAACCTCTGTATTCTAGAGGCTTTGAAATTGAATTAATTCTCATGAATAAACAGGGTCTGGGAACTGGTGTGGTATAATGGAAAAGACTGAATTTGAAGTCAATAAAACTGGTCTGAGATCCTGACACTGTCACTCTATGACCTTAAAGAAATCACATAATCTTCATGTCCCTCCGTTTTCTCATATATAAGATGAGTAAATTAGACTAGATGACTTTGAAGCTCTTTTCCAGTACTAAATCTCTGTTTCTGAGAGTCTCTGCTTTCTACTCTACTTCATGCACGTTATTCTCCTTATCAAGCACTCCAAGAAATCTCTACACTGTTTTGGATTTCCTTAAAACAAAATTTTCCTTCATGTAATAAGAGTGGAAGGACATTGGAAGAAATTAGTTTGAAGCTCTTTTGTTTGGTTGTTTTTTACCTGCTAATAACTAAATGAAGAGGGGGAGTGAGCTATCCTTGTCCCAATAAAAAAGAGCACAGGAATGAAGTCAAAGGATCACAACATTTAAAGCTATAGAGAATTTGGGTGATCATTTAATCTAATCTCCTTCTTCTTCAAATAATCCAGAAGGCATAGATTTGAATATTGGCTTTTGTTGATAGCTAGCTAGGATAAGTCAATGGTGGCCCTAGGTGAGTTAATTGCTCTAAATCTCATTTTTCTCACTTGTAAAATGAATTAGGAATACTTTCATTCTATATTATTACTGATACTCCTCTTTTTTTCAGTTGAATGAGGGATTTTTTTTCCTTACAAATATACATATGACAGGCAGTTGTTTAGAGAAGTGTTGAGATATTTGCCTACATGTGATGATTTATTGTTTAAATATTTGAATTATTTTCCAAATTGGAGCATTATAAAATAATATAAACTGGTAACTTGAAAGCACTATGGACTATGTATCCTACTGCAAACATTTTTCTGATAGGAAGAATGAAGAACAGAGAGTCAACCAATCAACAGACATATATTAAGGTCTTATCATATGCCAGTATATGTATATATAATATTATATATATATGTATATATAGCATTATGTATATAAAGTAAATATTAAAGAAAAATATAATGTCTGCCCTCAATGAGCCTGCAATCTAATGGGGAATGACAATACGTAAGAAGATTCTTCCCTAAAAGGGAGGAATGGAAAAGTACACTATGTAGAAGTATGTTGAAAAAATTAGAAAATCCCAGAGAAGTGCAGTCAAATGAGTAAAGGGACATACTTAATTAGGTTCCCTCATTTAGTAGAAGTTTGGGGGCTCTTGATTCCCCTTTCCAATAAGAAGGATGAAAATGATAATGAGTTGCAGTACAAGGGAATGTTCTGATGGAATCTTGCAGGATGATGAGTTGTAAGAGAAATTAAATGACTTTTTCAAGTACACATAGACAATAAGTGCGATGTATGGTCAGCATTTAGAACCAGGTCCTCTGGCTCCATATTTGGTATTCTTTGCAATGTTCCATGTTAGCAGGGAACATTTTTTCTTTTTTTTTTGTTAGAGCTGAACTCTGAATTCACATGAACTGTGTTTATTGTGAGATATTTTAGAAGATAAGTATATCATTAGGCTCAAACTTCTACTTCAATTCACCTAGACCCATTTTGTACTAGGCATATGCCATAGTGGAGACAGCACTGGATTTGGAATGATGTGATGGGTAAAAGGTGGAATACTTGAGGCAACAAAGATTCAGATTTCCAGGCCACGTTTCCATGTCTATCAAACCAGAATCAGATCTCCTCAACTTAGGCCTGGATCCTGAATATAGGAAAAAACTTTTTTTTTTCCTTAAAAGTAATAAATAAAGCCAATCAATTAAAAGGAAAAAAAAATACAGTCTTAGGTAGTCTGATTTTTTAAGTGGAAGAAAGATTAAGGACTTCCCAAATTGGGAGGGAGAGAACAAATGAGTAAAATTCCCTGAAATCAGAAAAGGAAGCATCTCACTCCCTGTCAAGTATCAGTGAATAGCCAAGGGAACATGGAAATATTAAATGATTGATGAGTATAGGATCAGATAATACATTTGGGATGGGGGCAGCTAGTGGCGCAGTGGATAGATCACTAGCCCTGAAGTCAGTAGGACCTGAGTTCAAATTTGATCTTAGACACTTAACACTTCTAGCTGTGTGACCCTGGGCAAAGCACTTAACCCCAAATGCCTCATCACCAAAAAGAAAAAGAAAAACATATGGGATGCTTGAGATGTATAATTGTGAGAAAATTCCTCGCATCCATCTTTCCATCTGACCATGTTTCTGGTCAATATAACCTAATTCCTCAGTAAGGGGTCTCTAAGCAGTAGGCAAAAGTGGTTCAGATTTTCAGCCACACAAGACTAGATTCAAATAATACAATAAGATTTTTTTTCCAATTTCCACAATTGAATAAAAGTTTCTCATGGGAATCTAAACTAGGTCTATAACTGAGTAGAAAGGGAACTGAGCTAGTTCTAGAATTGAGTCACAATATGGTCAGTGTGATTCACTCAATTCCCACAATCACTAGATGTCCTAATACCCTCAATCGGTCAATTAGGAAGAGATAGGTTAAAATCCCATTTCAGACCTGATACAACTTATTTGAGATTTTTCAACTGCAAAATTGGGAAGGCACTAGATTTAGAGACCTCTAAAATCCTCTCTAGTTCTAAATTTATAATCTTATAATAATAGGCTAGCATAATAGATTAAAAATGCATATTTTAAAAACAACTCATTTTAAAGAATAAATATCATTAAAAGAATTAAAAACATTTTTACCACATACTTTTTTGTACTTAATTTTATTTTTTCCAATTACACATAGTTTTCAATATTTGTGTTTGCAAGATATTGAGTTCCAAATTTTCCTTCCTCTCCACCTTTCCCAAGACAATCTGATATAAATCATTTGTTACAGGTACTCAAGTCTCATAAGATATAGGGTCTTGGAAAATTCTTCTAATGAAAAATTACTCTCTAAACCCAGGTAGGCATCTAGATGGCACAGTGGGTTGAATTCTGAGACTGGAGTCAGAAATACCTGAGTACAAACCAGGCTTCACACCCATACTAGTTATGTGATCCTAGGCAAGTCACTTCACCCTGCTTACATCTCAGATCCTCATCTGTAAAAGGAAATGAAAATGGAAAACTACTCCAGTATCTTTGCCCAGAAAATCCCAAATGGGGTCATAAAGAGTGAGACATGAATGCATAACAAGAAAACAACCTAGGTATCATGGTAATTGCCATACTTTCTTCCATATGACTCTATTAAATACAGATCAAATAAGAAAAATTTTCTAATGCTTGTCTGTGTGATAGGAATGCCAACTATCATTATCATTAAAAGAGCTAAGCAATTCCCCAAAGATAATCCAAACCATTTCCCTTCTTTTTTTAATGCAGGCCTGTCCTCCTTGTCTACTGGCAATATCTGTCTGGAATCTATAAGGAATCTCTCTTCACTTTAGACTCTGCACTGATTCTCCATGATAGTGATGAACATCATTGGGGACCATATGTGTCCCTATTTTTATGTCTTATTGATATTCATGATCAGATTAAAGGATTATCAGTGTTCTAACCTTCAAAAAGTTTCACCTAATTATGTTACATGCATGAGAAATAATCTCTCTGAATTGAAGGCCCATTTTTTTTATAAAAGTAATAGAATTCTGTAGTCTCCAAAGAATCAAAATGGAATATTACTAAATAGGCAACTGAGAAATACAGAGTAGGTGTGAGTAGGCTGCAATACATATCCAATTTGGAATTAAAAAGAGGAGACAAAAAGATGCATGATGTTTTTCTTCTTTGTTCTCACCTTGAATTTGTCTATTTTAATGAACTTTAACTCCTTTGCCGCAAGTATCTGAATTTACTCAGTCACACTGACTAAACAACTATTGTTTTGTTTCTGACCTGAGAAATAGTCAGAATTTCAAAGAAAGATGGAAAACCAATAAGTAGGTTTCAATAATAATTTTATTTTTCTCCATTCCTGTTTGCTCCAATCTTACTTTGTCTGTGTCCCTGAAAGGTTAAGTGACTTGGAAAGCTAGGTGGTAAAAAGGGCATAGAATCAGGAAGACCTTAGTTCAAATTCTGCCTCACCTACGTATTAGCTGTGTGATCTTAGGAAGTCACTTAACTTCTCTATGTCTCAATTTCTTCATCTGCAAAATGAGAGAGTTGGACTCAATGGCCCTTGAAGCATCTTTATAACATGAAATCTAGAATCCTATGGCTTTCCTAGAGTCAATCATTTGGTATGTATCAGAAGCAAGATTTGAATCTGTCTAATTGAATTGAGAGTGGTATTCCATCTACTCCACCATGAGCCATCCTGGCTTATGCATTATGATTCAGTAGATTGTGATTTGATATGCTTATCTTTTTCCTACATGGATATTGACTTCCTGTGGTTAAGGGGGGAAATATATATATATATATATATATATATATATATATATTCTTTCTAATGAAAAACCTCTTGATGCCCTTGTCAGGACTATTAGATAATAGGGAAAGAAAAAAATAAGGATAAACATTTATTTAGCACCCACTTTGTACCATCTAGTATGCTAAATTCTTTGGAAACATCTCATGTAATTCTCAACTACTCTTGGAGGTTATTATTATCATCCCCATTTTGCTGTTGAGAAAACTGAGGCAAGCGAGATGGACATGCTCAAGGTCACACAACTAGTTAATATCCGTTGGATTTTAAGATCTTTCATGGCAAAGATTGTCTTTTGCTTCTTTTTGTATCTCTAGCACTTAACCCAATAGTTGGAACATCGTAGATACTTAATAATTTTTTGTTGATATCCAAGTGACTGAGACCAGATTTAAACTGAGATGTTTCTGACTACAGAGTCAAATCCCCATCCAATGCACCACTTAGCGGCTTAATAGAAGTGTAAGTTATCAGCACACATGCTTAAAGGTTTTCTGAGTTAGTAGGCTATACTAGAATTTGTTCAATACTGATATAGTATTTTAGAACCCAGTGCTCTCATTCTCCTCTGTGCCACCAAGAGATTAGAGAAAAACCTGAGAGTGTCTCCTTTCCAATCCCATATAGAAACTGTCATTCTTTCAATGCAAAAGATCTAAATTCAACTCAGTTTTACTTCACCAAAATCATCACACATTTATTTTGCATATATTTTACATATCTTTATATATGTGTGTGTGTTTATATATATATGTTTAAAATGCAATCTTCTTAAAATCATAGATGGCTTCCTTTTTGTCCTGTATTTCTTATACCTTGCATAGCATATGATTTGTACATAGTTGTTACTTCTTATGTCTGACTCTTCATGATCCCATTTAGGGTTTTCTTGGCAAAGATGCTGGAATGGTTTGCCATTTTCTTCTCCAGCTCATTTTTACAGATGAGGAAACTGAGGCAAACTGGGATGACTGACTTGCCAGAGTCACGCAACTAATAGAATCCAGCTGGTGCTGGATTTTAACTCACAGCTTCTTGATTACAGACCTGGCTTGGTATCTCTTGTATCACCTAGCTGCCCAATTTGTTACTTAATGAATTTTTGTTGAGCAATTTCAATATGTTTTGAGGTCTTACATATGTTTAGAAAGCAAGTTCAATAAATAAATAGATAGATAGATGATAGATAGATAGATAGATGATAGATAGATAGATAGATAGATAGATAGAATCTTCATAAGATTGAAGATTTAGAGCTAGAAAAGATCTCTCCAAAATCAGTAGCACTCTTTGGTTCCTCCCTTCTAAGTTTTCCATTAGGGCAAGGCTGATCCCAAAGTGGGGCAGTGATGAAAA
Organism: Antechinus flavipes; assembly: GCF_016432865.1. NCBI lineage: Eukaryota > Metazoa > Chordata > Mammalia > Dasyuromorphia > Dasyuridae > Antechinus > Antechinus flavipes. The sequence goes on from NC_067398.1 coordinate 642,764,650, forward strand.
AGTGGAACAGAATCCTAGATCAAATCGGAGAATCAAAGATATAGAACTTCATGCAACATTAGAAATTTTCCAGTACAACCTCTTCTCATTTTATATATGGTGACCTAGAGAGGGAAAGTAGCTACCAAGGTTACATAGTGAGTAGGTAACAGGAATAGGATTTGAATTTATGTCCCTTGACCTTATGTCCAGAATTGTTTCCTTGATCACTTGCTATCTTAGCTTCACACACCTCCCTTCCTTTTCCTGTTTTTCTTTTTTAAAATCAGTTGCTTGATCAAAATGCCCTTCTCTCCACGGGGGTGGAAGTTTTCTGTGCTGTTAATGTATGCAAAAAAAAAGTATTGGAATATTTTTAAAAACTTTAAATTGGAACCTGAGAAAGGACCCTTTCCCTGGGGACACATGACTCATCAGCATATATTCACAGAACAAAAAATATCAGATCTGATCTGGAAGGGGCCTTAGAAATTACTTAGCTGAACCCTCTCATTTTGTAGATGGAGAAACTGAGGTCCAGAGAGAAGAGGAGGAGGAGGAGGAGAAATTGGGTGGTAGCTCACAGAAAAGCAGGGGGGATAAAAATATTGGGGAAAAAGCTCTCCCCATATGTATTCTGTGGGAGAATGACTAGTTCCTTCTTGAAAGCTGGAACAAGAAGAGAATTTCCTCCCCCATCCTGTTTTGAAAGGAATGATAGAAGGAAAGAATTAAGCTAAGTGAATGTGTGGGTCACAGGTCTCCATTAGAGTGGAGATCCTTGCTCCACCCCATGACCCCCTCTCCCTTAGTCTACTCTGACTCCATCTATAGAATCAGGTCTTTTGTTTTTTTTTTTTTTTCACAAAAAGTTACAAAAAAAAATAGAAGTGTTTAAATTGAAGCCACAGAAAACCATCAGGGATGTAAAAATTTCTATTGCTTTTACTGTAGACAGAGAATCACAAACAATAGTATTTAGGAGCACTAGGTAAGCAAGCTTGAATTCTATCCATAGCCCCTTCAGGTGTCTGTGCTCAATTTCTTGTCACCCCTTTTTCTCAGACTCCCTCCTATCCTCTTCACTCTCTCTCTCTTACACACATGCACACCCCCCCAAAAAAAAACACATGCCATCTCTGTCTCTCATAAATGAATTCTTTCTGTTCCTCTATCTTCCTTTTTTCCCTCCCTCTTACTACCTCTTTTTCTCTTCCTGTTTCCTTTTCTGACACAGAAATGTTTCCTCTTCTTTTCTTTCTCTTTCTACTTCTGGGTGCTCTACAGTTAGTATTTTTCTGTGTCTCTTTATGTCCTTTCTTTCCTTCCTTTTTTGCTTCTGTCTCTAAGTTTGCCTCCTTTTACCCTCTGAAATCCTCCCATACATATTCTTTCTTTCTCACTTTCTTTTCCTCTTAGAGATGACTAACTTCAACCACACATCCGGAAGGATCTTTTGGATTTTTTATTACCCAGTGTTGCATTGTCTTTGCTGTTTAACCCCAAGGAAAGCATTTCAATCCTCTTCAATTCTTCACCAAACTGGGGAGCAGATTACACTTGAACCAAATATCCAGCCAAATAAGGAGGGCAAAAAGAAATCAATAAAAAATGGGGGCTAAGAGAAAGAAGGGGGGATAGGAGAAAATGAAGACAGAAGGGGAAGAGAGGACAGGGAAAGGAAAGAAGAGAGAAGGGAAAGAAGGGGGAGTTCTCTCCACTGAATCTGGGTAGATGCTCTGTTGGCAATCATCCTGACATGGTGAAGACTCAGAAAAGGAAGTTTGCTAGAGCTGTGTTTTTTGGCACAATGACAACAGCAACTGTCATTTCTATAGTATTATAGGGTTTATAAATTATTTGATTTCTATTGTCTCATTTTATCATCACATAAGCCCTATAAGATAGGGAGGACAAAGATAACCTGGATCAGGACCCTGGAAGCCCACCCTATGATAAAAAGAATGCTTTGGATAAGGATACAGTCAAACTTTTGTTCACAAAACCCCAAGCATGATCCTTTTATTGGACAAGGCAGAGGGTATAAAAGTTATATAAACATATAAAATATTAAATATATAAAATATATTTAGATAAATAGCATAAAAAAGAAAAAGAATATTCATCTATAAATATAAGGACAGATTTTCCCATGAGTAACCAAGTCATTAGTGAAAGAAACTACATGGAAATGAATATAAAATCATAGGGACCTTAGATGCCAAACCCTGCATTTACAAATTAAAAAAAAAAAAAAGAGCCTTACAGAAGTTGTGATTTACCCATGGTCACACAGGTATATCTGAGGCAGAGCTTGAATTTAGATATCTAAATCTAACAGTCTCTCCACTGTCTATATAATGATCTGTCTAAGGAATAGAGGTAGAAGCAGGCACACAAGAATGGGACATAACTGGCCAAAGAGTTCCAGTAAAGAGAATGAAAACATTGAAAATCAAGAGGCAAAAGGAATATCCACAGGGAACATATTTGTACAGGAAACATGCATAGCTAGAGCAATACATAATTTTAGGATAATATCCCTGAGGAAACAGCTCATTGTGTCCATTGTTGAGGCTTCTATTCCAGCAGAGTTGCCAGTGATATCTTCTAGTCTGGTAATCCCATCAAGCTGCATGTAAGCCAGGAATATTGACCTCATGGGAGCTTGGTGATTTTGTCATCCAGCTGATTGTTTCTTCTAGACTGCTCTAGATACCTAGATACAACCAGAAGTCTTCTACTGAATTATAAGTGGTGTGTCCATAGCACTTGGGGAATGGTACTATTTAGCTCATAGCTCCAGGGGCTTTTTTAGCTATTTTAAAATTATACCTAGCAAACCTGCTTCATGGGGCTACTAGGTATAGAGTCCTTTGCAAAATAGAAATAAGTATTATTATTTAGTTATATACTCTTAATTCACTCTAAAACCAAATAGGTTAAATTGTGCCCAATTTTCATGGCCCCATTAGGGAATTTTTTGCAAAGATACTAGAATGGTTTGTCATTTCTTTTCCAGTTCATTTTACAGATGGCGAAACTGAGGCAGAGTGATGTAACCTGTCCAGGATCACACAGCTAGTAAGCATCCGAGTTCAGATTTGAACTCAGGTTTTCCTCACTTCAGACCTAGAGTTCTCTCCACTGTGCCACTCTGCTGTCCAGGCTTGCTACAAACTATGACTCAAAGAGGCTTTTGCTTGCCCAGGGCCACACAAGTGTGTGTGTGTGTGTGTGTGTGTGTGTGTGTGTGTGTGTGTGTGTGTGTGTATGTGTGTTTTAAAGGAAGAAATAAAATTAAAAATCCATGTTTCCTGATTACAAATCCACAACTCCACAGTGCTATCCTGCATCTTGAACTGAGCTGTTTTGGCGCATGAAAGAGACAGAAAGTAAAATACTTCAAAAATAAGAGCTATTTAAAAAATAAGAAAGAAAGAAAGAAAGAAAAAAACCCTTTGCTAGAGACATAAGGGGTTATTGCTGCTAATTCTTAAAGCGAGGCCCACCTGCATACTTAAGAGCCCTGGGAATCTTGTGAAAATGTCAACACCAGCCAGCATATCGTCCCTCCTCACTGCTTCCTCCCTCCCCTTCTCTCCTTGGTAATGCAGAACCAAACACCCAAATTACATCTTTTACATTTAAATCCCTCTGTGTTCCACATGAGTGAGGAGGGACAATGTGCTTAAATTACCATATCAATATTTAAATATCAACAGCTCCCACAGAATGGAAGCTTCATTTTTTTTTTCTTCTGAAAGTCAGGGCTGAGAAGCCTGTAGGCTGGCTTTCTCTACCAAGAGAAAGAGCAAAACCCCCTTTGGAAGGGGTCTCCCTCCAAATCACCCACACTTGGCCATTCTGGGATCTCCACCTACAAGAATACTTGCCCTTAAAATTTAACCAAATTCGCAAAGAATCTGTTTTCTCATGAGAAGTAATACTATGAAACAATCCATTTCTACCTTACACCTCATCTCCCATCACCATATCTTTCCCTGTGTCTAAAATGATTTTCCTAGGTACTTCTACTCTTAAAATCCCTAGATATAGGAGGTCCCTTCCCAGGCATCTGCCTTCTACAAGTTATCACAGGATTTGTCTTCCTGCTGCCCCTATATTCATTATCTGGGGGGAAAGGAGGAAAACAAGGAGAGAATGTAAGCAGAGTTATGAGATCTGGGTTCAAGGTTTAATGCAAAGAATTACAGGATCTCTGAGTTAGGAGAGATATCCAAAGGCATTTAGCCTAACCCACAAGAGAACAGAAATCCTCTATACATCTTGGACAAACTCCAGATTTGCAGGCCCTTGACTTGGAAGCAAACTCAGGTTTGAATTCTGGATCTTAAGTGGAAATACTGCTTGAGGGATGAACATAAGCACATCCTGAGCAAAACATTATCACTGGTTCTCCTTCTCCCTGGGCAAATGGTATCCCTAACAATAAAAGGTCAATAGCAGCAATATTTGCCCATGGCATACCCACATACTTAGCCCATGTTCTTTGCATACTATTCTTGCTACTTAGTGAAATCTTAGGTGTATTTTCTCTTCCTATTTCTTGGTTTTTGAAGGCAGCTAGGTAATACAGTGGATAGAGTGCTGGGATTGGAGTCAGGAAGACTCATCTTTCTAACTTCAAACTCAATGTCAAACATTTAATAATTGGGTTACTTGGGCAAGTCACTTAACCTAGTTTGCCTCAATTTCCTCATCTGTAAAATGGAAAAAGAAATGGTAAACCCCTCCAATATCTTTGCCAAGAAAATGGAGTCACCAAGAGTTGGAACTACTGAACATACACAACCAGTAAGAAAGAAAAATATCTTAGTCATTTTTTGTTTAGACACTAGGCAAGATTTTTCCTCTCTCCAGAGGGTCTAAATTTCTTCATCTGCCATATGTGGGTGAGTAAATTTGTCCCCAGGCCAATTTTTGTATTGTAGTTACATGTTTCTTTGTCTCAGGCTTCTGTTCACAAACTGTGAACTGAATGGAAGCAGAAATCCCTATCTTCTGCCCATCTACCACCCTCACTTCCACTTACTTTGCCTCAACTCCATAGTAATATCAGTGATAAAATGGAAAAAAAAAAAGAAGTCCTGTACACATTAAAATATTATTATCCAGGTCAGACCTGGGCCAAATGCTGAAAATGGCTCAACATTATATTTACTTAATAGTCATTAAGATTATCCTTTCTGCAAAATGCCATGTTCTTTGTGAAAGGTACCTTCCTTCAAAGAGTTCATAGTCTAGAAAGTTGAGATAACATTAGGATAAAATACTATAATAATATAAAATGTTACATAGAATATTATAATAATATAAAATGTTACATAGAATATTATAATAATATAAAATGTTACATAAAAAGTGAATCAATCCAACTCTGGCATTTTCTAGTGCTACTCATAAATCATTGGTATATCTATAAAATGGCTTCAGTGATACTTTGTCATAACTTCCTCCAGGACAACTATGGTTTAAAAAGAATGAAAGAAAGCAAATGAGATTCACTTTGGAATCATAATAGGTCAGTCATTATTACCATCTAGCATCACACAGGAAATAAGTAGAAAAATCAGGTTTTAATGCCCCATTCTTCTGATTTCAAAACTACTGCATCTTACTTCCTTTATTTAATGTTATAGGGGGAATCAGTGGAAGGAGAGGGATTTGAATCCAGATTTCCTGACTCCTAGTCCATGAACATGGCTGTGGGAAAAAGGTTGCAAAACTCAGAGACCATGGGGATTTAATGTGACTCGGGAACATATGCTTTAGTAGGCAGTTCCAAAGTTCTTACCGAAGGGTAATAACATTAATTATGCTCACAGACATGTTCTTAAATGAGTATTTACCCATAGCACTCAAACTGTTAACACAATGCAAGAGAGACACTTAGGGAGAAAGTGCTAGGAGGAACAAGGCAGCTGAGAGCCCATAAATCCCTCCAGTCTAGAAAGTGTGGAGTCTGCATTTTATCCTAATTGGTATCTTCTCAGATGTGGGAATGTTGGAAGTGTTTAAACCTTTTCAGGGGATGGTTACTCAGGCAAGATAGTGGGGGACTGAGCCAATGGGAAGGCTAGCTAGGGCAGGTTTCAGGCTATGAGGGGAAAATCTGGTATACCATTGATTGTCTGGCTATCAGATAACCCTAGGGAACCAGCTCCAAATCTGAGAGGAACACAGGAGAGTGCCCGTCCTCAGAGAGCTTCTGCTCTGAGGGCAAAATTTCTGCCTTCAGTGAAGTCTGGGAATGGAAGAGGAGTGGGTGAGCCCCAGATCTCTTGCCCTCAGGGAGCACCTGTTTGAGTAGTTGACGAGACTGGGGAAGATTTATCTCCTTTCCTCAGTGAATGCAGTCCTCAGATCTGAAAGACAGGCAGAACTCTGATCTTTAAAGGCCACTCAGGTAGTACCTTCTTTCCTAAAGATGTCTGATTCAGTAAGATACAGCAACCAATATTGTATAGGATGGTTGAACCTATCTACATCACAACCAACAGTATATAATTGTCTAATCTGGAGGCCAAAAGATAGAAAAGATTTTGCTCATAGCTTACTTCTAGATTGTCAGGGAAATTTGGTGAAAATAGTCTTAGATTGCGGGCAAAAAGATACAGGCTTAAATTCTCACTTGTCACTTTATGTCATCACACAAGTCACTCCATTGTGTTGGACTTCAGGGGACAAAATAATCTCTAAGAGCTCACCCAGGTCTAATATTCATTCCAAATGAGTAGATCAAAGTTTACATTCTAGCTATGATGATAACTACCTGCAAAACTTAGGAAAAGTCCATTATCTGTCTTTCTGCTACTCTTCCCCTGTCCTACTAGAAATCCAGATTGTTGAGATTCTAAATTCCTTCCCCTTCCTCCTCCTTTTTTCTTTACCTTTTTTTCTTTTTTATTCACTCTTTTTTTTCTTATGTGAGAGGTATTATGCTGATTATGAACTTTACAAAAAAAAAAGGCAAAAACAATCCCTACTCTCAGGGAGTTTACATTTTAATGAGGGAGACAGCATCTGGATAACCACTTATAGATAACGTACAGTATAAATGGAAGTTAATTTCAAAGGAAAGTTACTATCTTGAGAGAGGAGTGGGTAGCAAGACAAGGAAAGGCCTCTTTCACAAAGTATTTTTGAACTGGATATTGAAAGAAGGTAAGAAAGCATGGAGGTTGAGATAAGAAAGGAGAACATTCTGGCTCTAGAGGACAGACAATTAAAAGGAATGGAGTTCAGAGATGGAGTGTCAGGTGAAGGAATTAGCAAGGCCACAGGGTCATTGGATCATGGATTGTACAGATTATAATAACATGAAAGAAGATTAGAAAGGCAGAAAGGGATCTAGCCTGTGAAAAGTTTTATAGCTAAACAGCATTTCGTATTTCAACTATAAAGATATAGGAAGCCACTGGAGTTTATCGAGTAAGGGGATGACCAAGTGTCATTGGAAAATGTTTGAGCAGTTCAGTTTCATCTCCAGTTTTCAGCTGTAGGTTCAGAATTTCTTTCTACAATATTCCCACCCTTCTTTCTGAGATAGTTTCCATCAACTGTTCCTTGTGTATGAGAATGCTGACAGCTGACTCTGCTCTTTGAAATGCAAATTCCTTGACCAGGAACATCTCTTCATTATACCTATATTTCTCAGTTTTGGACTTCCACACTCTAACTTGGAGATATAAGCTTATTAAGTCATCTAAATCTCCTGATTACTGTCCTTGTTATGCACCTGCTATTTCCTCTCTCTCTTTCCAAAATGATGCCCAATTGCTACTCTTTAGGGATTCAGATGTACAAAGACTCTGTTTAGGTTAATAAAAACTTCTGGATTCTCTTTGATTCAATTGTCTTGGTAAATAATGAGTTCTCCATCACTAGAGATATTTAAACAAGGACAGATAATCACTAGCTAGACTAGATGTTTTCTGAAATTCTTTCCAGCTTTGGGATTCTATGATGATCGTTGCTGTTGTCATCCAATTGTTTCAACTGTGTCTGATTCTTCATAATCCCATTTTGGGGGTTTTCTTGCAAAGATATTAATATGGTTGCCTTTTCTTTCTCCAGTTCATTCTACAGATAAGGAAACTAAGGCAAACAGGGGAAAGGGACTTGCCTAGGGTCACACAGTAAGAAGTGTCTGAAGCTGAATTTGAACTCATAAAGATGAGTCTTCTTGATTCCAAGACTAGTGTTCCATCTACTATACCATCTAGCTGCCCTCTATGATGACCAAACATCTATTATTCAGCAGAGTATAGTGGAAAGAATATTGAATTTAGAATTAGAGGACTTGTCTTCAAACCCCAATTCTGCCATTTACTTATCTATGAGTCCCTGGGCTAGGTATTACCCATCTCTGGAACCCAGTTTCCCCCTCATCAAATGAGAGAGTTGCATTAACTGACATCTAAAGTTCTTTCCAGTTCTAAGTTTATGATCCTTTCCTCCAACATGATATCTCCCATGTATATGTCAAATGCATGTATCTTTCCTTGGAAGATTTAACAAAAGAGTCAGCTCTGCCATATGACCATTTATTTGTTAATATCAAGCATAGTATTAAACCAAGTCATGAAGCCACCAAATCATAGAAGATTCTTGGGATTCTTGACAATTGGTAAGATACTCCAAACACTTCTACCTGTAAGTAAGTTTGTGATGAGGGCATCAAAACTCAGAAGATGATTTAAGTCCTTTATAAGCAATGAGAAGAGTTTGATCTAACACACACACACACACACACACACACACACACACACACATACACACACACAAAACCAACGTGAAAGAAAAATGCCTATTTTCTAGATAGTCATGTACAACTTGTTGTACATGCATAGATAGACTATAGGTTTGGCTAATTAGTTCATATATCTTGGACTAATCTAGCTATGAACATAGAGATGAGCCTAGAATTGGACAGAAGGTAGAAAACAGATTTTATTGCTTTGGGATAATATGCAGTTCTTTTAATTAACCCAAGCTCATTCTTAAAATAAATATCTATGTTTCTTAACATTTTTCACATGTAGCTATATATCATGAAATATAATTTCCAAAAAATTAAAATACAAAAGACACTAGAGAAGCAGGTAAAAGCAAATGACAGTGCATCAGCAATAAATAATTTTCCAGGAGAAAAAACACAATGGATGCTTTCAGGTACATATATAACAACAACAACACAAAATAATGGGCTAACTACATATAAAATCAGGGGAAGCCTATGAAAAGTCCCAGTGAATCATGGTATCTACACAATGCCAAAAGATCTATAGTAAGATTATGAGACAATGTATTGACCATTAGACTTAATTGTTGTATTCGTTAATTTTGTTAGTCTACTTTTTTTCTTCTCATTCATTCTTTGTAACAAGGGATGACTTTCTTAGTGGGAAAAGAATATTTTTTAGAAATGGTGATATAGAAACAAAAGTTATCAATAATTGTCTTGATTGAACCAAAAAGATTTATTACTATTCCAATATTTATTCTGCTTATGAATGATTTACAGGAAGGCATAGAAAAGAGATGTAGAGAACTAGAAAAAAATGAATGTATTTCCACTGAAAAAAAATATAGTTAATCCCTTCCACAACTTCACTTTCCCCATTGAGGTTTAGATATATTGTGGACTGGCATAAGAAATTAAATGGAAATTTGGGTGACTTTTATAGAAGCTACAGACAACATGCAAAGGCCAGCAGAACACAAAGAAAAAGTTTAGAAACTTAGAAATATATAAGCTATATGGTTAGTATTACATAATATCAACATATTTTATATTTAATACCATAATAATTCAGTTTTTTTCTAGTATGAAAGGATCAACAAAAAAATTTACATGGATTTTCCAGCTGGCGAGGTGCCATGCTTCTAACATCCATGATGTGGAAGGGGATAATTGTACTCCCATCAATTATACTACTGATTATCAAAGTGTTTTTAAAGTCTTGTTTGGAGCTTTGGGGAGGTAGAGGAAGGAGGAGATTAAAGTTTAAGTAAAAATTCCTACCTGGATGAACCTGGACAAGCCACTTAATTTCTTTGAATCCAAATTTCCTCATTTATAAAATGGTGGGCTTGGATTCAGTGATCTCTCAGGTTCAATTCAGCTATAAGTTAAGACATTATGCTCCCATTGTTTGGTCTCTGCCTTTACAACAAAGTAAAGGGCTATGATACACATGCAGATAATTAATATAAAGTGGTACCCAAGAATTGAGATAAAAGAGCTTTGTTAGATCTGAGGTAAAACAACCTTATTGACCCGGAAGCTCCAGGAAGATGTCTTAAAAGAAATGCTATTAGATTTTCTTAGATTGTCCACTGTTCTTTAAGGGAGTCTCTTAGTATTCTTCTCACATAGAAATTGATCTAAATTTTTTTCCTGGTCATGTTCACATTCCCATTTTGTACTTTGTCTCAGAAAAAAATGTCTCACATAGAGGGTCCACATAGGTCAAATTTGACTTGGTTCTGAATTCCTCTGATCCTTTGTTCCTATCTTCCCTTCTGTTAGAAATGGCTTTCCTTTCCCTTCCCATAAAATTTAGAGTCACATATTCTAGAGTTAACAGGGACATCAACAGATCTTTTCATATGTATGTGATGCTGAGCTGGGTCTTGGTACATGGATAGGATTTCAAAGTTCCAGGGGATGGGAGTTACCAAGGGTATAAAGATTCAGAAGTTGAAACATGAAGGTAATGTTATGGAATAAAGAAAATATGTAAAAAAGTATACTGGGAGATGAGACTGCAGAAGCAGTTTATGGTTAGAATGTGGAGAACCTTGAATACCAGGTTCTGAAATTAAGCCTTTTATGCTATGGGCAGTAGGAAACCATTTAAGGTTCTGGATCAGGATTATGATGTGAACAAGCCCATTAGTAAGATTTAAAAATGATATGGCAGGGTAGAAAGAACATAGAATTTAGAGTAAAAATATTTAGCATCAAATCCTGATTCTGTTATTTACCACCTGTGTGATTTTTAGATTAGTCATTTTCTCTCTTTAGGATGCAATGTCCCTAGCTATGGGCAGCTATTTGGAATAATGAATAGAGCATTAGGCTGGGGATCAGGAAGCCTCATCTAATTGAATTCAAATTCTGCCTCATTCATTTAACTAGCTGTGTGACCGTAGAGAAGTTACTCCAGTATCTTTGCCAAGAAAACTCCAAAATTGGGTCACAAAGAGTCAAACATGACTGAACAACAATAAAACATTTCTGTAGTGCTTTAAGAATTGCAAATAACTTTACATATGCTATCTCATTTGCTCATCATGATATCCCAAAGAATTGGACACAACTTTAAGATGACTAAATAACAACAAAAATATCCCTAACTATAAAGGGAGGGGATTGTATAATCTTTTAATTCCCTTAGAAATCTGTGATCCTGTGATTAATCAGGTATGATATGGATCAGAAATAGATTTGAGAGGGAAAATGTGGGTCCTCTTATAAGGTGTCAGTACAGGGTATTCTAAAAGTCCTAAGTCAGTTTTAATAGTTAATACTACATATGGCCAGTATAAAGAAATAGAAATAGAATCTGATCTTATGAAGAATATCTTATAAGTTAAAACTTCCTCAAAATGAAATGTGTTACCTTCCAACTGAGATTTTCATTTCTGCAGATGTCTTCTGCTATATAACCAGACACTGGTCAAAGATGCCACAGATCATATTCCTGTTCATGTAAAGGTTGTAGTAGATGTTCTGAACTATCTTTCTGCTTTAAAGCTTATGGGTTGTAGTTGGGGACAAAAAATCCTAACAGGGGATAGAACACTTTGCAAAAGATCAGAGAGACTTAAGTTTAAATCTAGCCATTACAAGATAAGTGACCCTGACCAAACTACTCAATTTCAAGCCTCCTGAGGAGAAATATGGCAGGCATCTCTACCAACATCCCACTAACTGCCACTGCCAGGTCAGGCAAGTCAGCTTCTTTCTGAGGGAAAGACAGGAAATAGGATGGGGCAGACAAGTCAAACTAACACCACCCCCTTGACCACCATCTCCCCTTAGACTTTAAATATATCTTAGTACCCATGAACCCAAATGGTTAAAAGAGGCACAAAAAGCCAATAAGGAGAAGAATCTTTTAAAAGCAGGATTGGCCAAATGGGAAAAGAGACAGAAAATGTCACTGGAAAAAAACTCCTTAAAAAATAGAATTGGATAATTGGAAATAAGATTTCAAAAGCTCACTGAAGAAGATCATTTCTTAAAAATTAGAATTGAGCAAATGGAATCTAATGCTGTTATTAGAAATCAAGAAACTAACAAACTAAACCAAAAGAATGAAAAACAATAAAAGACAATATGAAACCTCTCAATGGAAAAAAATATATATACCAAAAAAACTTGCTATGGGCCAGAATTCTGAACTTGAAACAAAGGATTCTTACAAGGTACTAAATCAGTGGTATTGAAAGAGACAATAATTATCTAATTTAGCATGGTTCAGTATGATTGATTTAATCCTACAAGGAGATGTTATGGGCCAGAACTTGAAACAAGATACTAAGTTAGTATTGATTTAATCCTACAACAAATAATGGTTTCCTAGTGATATGATTGATTTGTACTCACTGTGGAGCATATAAACTAGAAGCCTCAGCCAGGGAAATTCAGAGACAAGCGGACAGAAGGCTGGAGGCTGGAGGCTGAAGGCTGGAGCACAAGCCCTTGGACTCAGACAGATTCATCCCATCTCACACCACCTTGGTGAAGGCTCTTCGCCTTCGCTTCCCCACTGAAACCAAAATTCCATAAGGCTTCCAGAAAACTAGCTGAGTCCCAAGTGAAGGAGATAAGACTTTGAAAGAGATAATAAAGGATTTGAACTTTAACATCTGGCTGCACTTGTGATGATTACTGAACTGAAAGGAAGGCTGCTCCAGAGACCCCAAGGAAACCTCAACAGAGAACATTACATTTTAGAGAGAACATTACAAAAACTGACCTGGAAAATACATCCAGTGCAAATAAAAATTATTGCACTGATAGCCATCATAAAAGGAGAAAAGCCTAGACATTATCTTTCAAGAAGTTATTAAGGAAAACTGCTCTGATATTCTAGAACCATAGGATAAAATAGAAATTGAAAGATTCACCAATCACCTTCCAAAACAGATTCCAAATTAAAATTCCCAGGAATATTATAGCAAAATTTCTGAGTTCCAAAGTTGAAGAGAAAATACTGTAAGCAGCCAGAAAGAAATAATTCAAGTATTGTGAAGTCACAGTCAGGATAGCACAAAATTTAGCAGGAAGTTGGTTTTTCTTTTTTTTGGGGGGAGGGGAGTTTATAATAAGAGTTTTTTTTTTGTTTTCCAAAAATCATGTTTATTTTTCAAAATACATGTGAAGATAGTTTTCAACATTCACCCTTGCAAAACCTTAAATTACAAAATTTTCTCCCTCCCTTCCCTATATAGCAAGTAATCTAATATAGATTAACCATGTGCAATTCTTCTAAACATATTTCCACTTGTCATGTTGCACAAGAAAAATCAGATCAAAAGTGGAGAAAGTGAGAAAAAACAAACAAATAAATAACAAAAAGCTATAAATACTATGCTATGATTCACATTCAGTCTTCATAGTCCTCTCTCTGGATGCAAATAGTGCTTTCACAAGTTTATTGGAATTGCCTGGAATCACCTCATTTTTGAAAAGAGTCAAGTTCTTCACAGTTGATCATCACATAATCTTTTTGTTGCTATGTACAATGTTCTCTTGGTTCTGCTCACTTCACTTACTATCAGTTCATGTAAGTCTTTCTAGGCTTTTCTGAAATGAGCCTGTTCACCATTTCTTATAGAAAAATAATATTCCATTAAATTCATATACCATGACTTATTCAGCCATTCCCCAACTAATGGGCATCCACTCATTTTCCAGTTCTTTACCACTATAAAAAGGGTTGCTACAAATGTTTTTGCAGATGTGGGTTCTTTCCCCTTTATTATGATCTCTTTGGGATACAGAGCCAATAGAAACACTGCTGGATCAAAGGATATGCTTGATTTGATAGCCCTTTGGACAGAGTTCCAAATTAGGAGGAAATGTTGAGACCTTGAAACAGCATGGGGAGAAAGGGGGTCATAGGAACTGAGAGGAGCCAATGAATTCAATAAGTCAGACTTGATCATATGAAAAGATGTGTGGGATGAAAAAGGAAAAGTAAAAATTAAAAATGGCAATGTTATGAACTGATTCAGTCATTCTGTAGAACAATTTGGAAATATGCCTAAAAGGATATAAACAATGCATACAAGCAATGCCACTAGTAGATTTAGTTGGTTTTATCCAAAAAGATAAAAAACAAAAAGGAAAAAAATATTGACTTGTACAAATATATTTATAGCAGCTCTCTCCCTCTGGCAAATAATTGGAAATATGGTGAATGTCCATCAATTTGGAAATGTCTGAACAAATTCTGGTATGTGGTTATGATGGAATACTATTGTGCTTTAAGAAATGATGAGCAGGATGCTCTCAGAAAAACATGAAAAGACTTCCATGAGTTGATTCACAGTGAAGTGTATTGGGAATAAAGTAATAGCAGTATAGCAAGGTGATCACCTCAGAATATCTTAGATTTTCTCAGAAGTATAATAACAACTCTGAAGAACTTATTATGAAAAATGTTATCCATTTAGAGAGAAAGAACTGATGATAGCTGAATATAGATTGAAGTTTTTTTTAAACTTTTATTTTTCTTGAGGTTTTATTTTTTTTGGTTTGTGTTTTCTTAAACTGCATGATTAATATGGAACTGCTTTGCATGAGTATACATGTATTAATCTTTATCTAATTGACTGCCTTTTCAATGAGAGGGAGTAGAAAGGGAGGAAAGAAAAGAATTTTGAATTCAATGTTTTAAAAATATGAATGCTAAAATGGTTTTTATATATAACTGGATAAAAATAAAATATTAAATAAATTCAAAAAATAGTTATAGAGAACATAGGAAGTAGGGAGCATTTAGAAGGAAAAATAATGATGAAATCATTCTGACATATGTTGAATTTAAGATGGATATTCAATTTTAGATGAGTGAAAGCCAACTGAAAATGTGACACTGGAAGTCAGAAGAGAGTTTAGATAGATTTGAGAATCATCAGTAGAGAGATGATAATTAAATTTATGAGTGCTAATGGGCTCATCAAATAAAATTGTATGGAATGCCCTGGGCAGAAATCTGAAAGACACCTGTGGTTGGATGGAGGGGATAGTCTAGATGAGGATCCTGAAAAGGAGACTAAGAACTGATCTGATAGGTAGGAATCTCCTGATTTATGAAATCTCCTGATTTAATAATCAGGAAAGAATGGTATTATGCAAACTTAAAAAGAAGAGTATGTCAGGGAGAAGGTGATTGCCAAACATAAGGTCTGCCTTTTACTATCCAATTACAGCCAGATACCACCCCAAACTCTCAAAACACACCTGTGATCTTCCCTGTTCTACTTCCTTCAATGCACTTGTGATGGGAGTTGGAAATAATGTCCTGCGATCATAGAAACTCTGTGAATGATAGCTGGTCGTCAAGATAACTCTCCTCAGTACTCAAATTTGTTCTGCATTACATTACTAGGCTTGGTGAACCACTACACAACTTTATGCAGAGGGAGGGGATCATAAATCAGTCCCGAGAGATATTGGTTTTACTGACTTAGGTGGAATGCCAATAACTTCTAGGACCTCAGGTCAAACATGTTCTGACCTGGTCCCACATGTATTTCTCCTTATGTGATATGCTGAAGGGCAGTGTGCAAGGGTTTCTTTCCACTGGGATATTTTGGAGTTTTTGTCTCTTACTAAATGAAGATGTTACCTAGGATCTTTTTGGGATTTCCTTAAATCTATTCTTTTATTCAATCTCTATTGAATTAGCTCTGGGTCAGAACTTAATGACAGCCATAGGGTTGTGTTATTCTATGATTCAATTCCTCAACAAATATTAATTGAGACTCTTGTGCACAGAATTCTGTGCCAGCTACTTGGAGAGAGGCAGAAATGAATCAGAAATAATCTCTGCCTTTCGTAAATTTAAAATCTAGCAAGAGGAGAAAAAAGTTACACAAGAAACGATGACAAAAAGTACACTGTAATAAGGCCCACCAAAAGGTGTATACACAGTACTGTGGGATGAAGAATACAGATCATTTTCAGATGGGAAAAACAGAGACCATCATGAAAGAAAGAGTCATTCAAATTCAGATTATAAAAGGCCTTGAATGTCAAGCTAAGGAGATTTGGATTTCATTTCTTAGTCAACAGGGAACTATTGAAAATTTCTGAGGCAGTGCATATGGAAAAGATTTCAGGAGACTAGAGGATTTGTCAGATGATTATTTTGATAATCCAGTTAAGAAGTGTTGAGTCCCTGAGCCAGGAGGAAAGTGGTCATAGAAACGGAGAAGAGCCAATGAATTGAATAATCAACTACACTTAGTCACTAAGGAGATGTGTGGGATGAGAAAGGAAAAGTCAAAATCAAGTGACTAATGACAAAGGCTTTGGTGACAATCAATAAATTGGCCAATCAAAAAAGAATTTATCAGAAACCTTCTTTGTGTCTCCTTATGCACAAGAGATACAAGGATAACAATGAAAAAATCCCAGTGCTAAAAAAAAAAAAATTAACTTTTAAATTTTATAAAATAAGTAACTTATTTTATAAACTTTAATTTTTAAATTAAAATCAACTTTATTTTAAAGAAATTTAATTACTAATGACAAATTGTATACAGATAAGTATTTATAATATGTATGCTGTTTCTATAAATATTATATATATACATACATACATTTTTGGGTATAGGGGTGTGTGTGTGTGTTTGTGTGTATGTGTGTGTGTTTATGTTTTCACTGACATTAGGAATTCCTGGAGAGGAACTTTCTCTATCAGTCCAGATCAGCACCTTCCTTACAAATCACATTTTTTGGAGTCATCTGGAGGCATTGGAAAGTGAGGATTTACTCAAGGTCACTGAGAGTATGTCAGAGGAAAGGACTGAATCTGAATTCTCTTGCCTCCTAATTTAGCTCTCTCTTGACTAAATCATATGTTCTTTGCATGCAAAATGATATAAAATGAATGAATAAATAATAATAATAATGAATGAATGGGTAAAATGGACCACACAAAATATATATGATTTTTGTGACTCATGTCAAGGTTTCAGATATTTGAATGTTGTGACTATGTTCCTTTTAGTCTTCCCTCACTTTCCTCCCCCCCCAACTCAAATCTCTCACTGGTCATCCTTTGTCATAGTTTCTAATCAATGTGACCCACTACTCATATTTCTGCAGCCCTTTACTATCCAGAAAGTGACACATTCACAGCCCTGGGAGATAGCAGATGCATGTACCATTGTGTCCATTGGTACAGATGGGAAAAGTAAGGCTCTGAGACATCAAAGAGACTGGTCAGTGGCAGTTCTGGGTCTGGGTCTCCTAATTTCAAATTGAGAAACCTTTCCATGCAAAGGAACTTTTCCAACAGGGACTCAGGGAATGCAGTTGAGACACTAATAAAGGTACCAAAAAAAGGTACCTAGAGGACAGACTATAGAAAAAGAGTCCTATTGCCCAATGGTATTCCTTCATCTCCTGCCCTCAGAGTCTACCGAAAGAACAGAGCTCATCCTTAAGTGTGACAATGAAAAGGTCAGTCAGCATCGCAAAGTCGCAGGAATAGCAATTTAGTGTTTGAAAAGACCCTAGACTAGTGCAAACTCCTCATTATTGCAGATAAAGCACCTGAAACCAGGTAGGTTAGATTATTTGCCTAAGATCCTTCAGGTAGTAATGGGTCAGAGACCGGATTTGAACTCAGAATTGAGAACTTTTCTGGGTCATAGCAGTTTAGCTCATATTTCATAGCAGTGAACAAGATTCTGCCAATGTCCGTTTGAGGACTTGGCGAAGTTTGATAGCTACATCCCAGGGCATCGACTGACACTGCCAAAAAGGTCTTTGATGTGCCAGGACCCTTGGACTCCTTTCCTATTCCTTTCACCATCCTGGCTGCTCTTTGTTGGCATTCCAGTTTGTCCATCTTAAAATGTGATGGACAGCACCAGCCACAGTGCCCCTGATAGAAACTGATAGGCAAGGGTAGCAGAATTAGTGTAAGACTAATATTCAGTGCTTAGAACCTTTACAAAGACTCTTTCTTATCTAACTCTCAACTTCCATAGGGAAAAATAGGCCATGTCCCTTTCCAAGGTCATTCACCTCCTTTGATACCAGACCCTTGTTAATAAGTCCTTCTTAGGTATTACAGAGCAGATTCAGCTATGGCTTATCCAGGCTAATTTTAACCAGGAGAGTCTATCACTTTAAAGCAATGGGATTTATCTCTAGGGTCCACAGACTACTATTTTTTTTTCTTTAAAAAAGAAAACAAACATCAAAATAGCTGGGAGTGTGTTTAGAGTATTACTCCACATTTGCACAAAGATAAAATATTGAAAATGTATTCTTCCTTTAGGGCGGTTTGTTAAAACTCTCTTGTCTCCCTTGTCTTACTGAAGTCAACTCACTACTGGAAAAGTACTGCTCTCATCCCAGAAAGCCGCAACCACACATGAAGGGGAGAACTTTGATTTCATTCTAATTCCAACACTTGGGGTGTTCTTGATTTCCTCAGGGTGGTTTTTACTCCACACACATATAGATCTCAGTTCTTCCTTGCGTAGAAGACACAGCAAGAATATTGGTGACTGAAAGCATATTTTCCCTTAGTGGCTAATTCTGGTGATAACTGTCTCGTCATCTTCCATGTCTACATATTTATCAAATCTATCATTTTAGAGCAAGTGGATAAAAGGAATGAATAATAATAATAATAATAATAATAACAATCTCATCCAATATCACAAACTTGTGACCTTTAATAAGGATCAATGTCATTGGACTGGTGTTTATTTGTCTATAAAAAGAGAGAGCTAGATTTTATGAATTTTATCAAAGTCTAACTCTAAATCTATGATCCTTTGACCGGGGTTCACTTCCTGTATAGACTGGGGAAAGTCATTTAATGTCTCCTTAATAGTTTCTTCAGTGTTATCTCTAAAATGAGAGGTTTGGACTTGGTAGACATAATGCCTCTTTCAGTGCTAAATCTATGATTCAGTGTTCTTTCACATCCTTCCCCCTTGCTCTCTATTTTTATCCCTATTATATTAGTTCAGATTTTCTTTCTCACCCATCTGTGCTGTTTTACAATAGTCAATAATCAATGAACATTTGTTAAGCAACTGTTATGTACCAGATATTGTGATAAAGGTTGGGGATACAAATAATAATAATGTTAATTATTACTATTACAACAACAATAATAATAGTACCCCTTGCCCTCAAAAAATTTCCAGTTTAATGGAGGAAGACAGCAGACAAAAGGGAAGATGAAAAGATTGAGGAGGGGACAGATATGTTATTCCAAGGAGTTCAAACTAAGCTGAGTCACTGATGGAAAATAAAGAATTATCTGCAAAGTTCTGAGTCCTTTCTAAAAGAAGGTATTGGGAGATCACTGTTCTGCCATCCAGGCCTCCAATCTGAAAGTAAAGGCAAATAAGGGAATTAAGAAAGTGATTAGTATCAAAGCTGAGTCAATCTGCACAATGATGAGATTTCAGGTAATGAATCACCAATGGCCATCATAACAACTATTTAACTGCCTCCATTTTCTCCTCTCTAATTTGTGCCTTTTATCTCTGCCTGAATCATCTTTCTTATGGTTAAAACATAAAAGTCATATCTATTCAGTTTAAAATTTTTCATTGGTTTTCTACTACATCCAGAGTGTCACTCAAAATCCTTTGCCAGACATTCAAGATCCTCTCTGCCCCACGGTACCTCTACTATTTGACATCTCCATATAGTTTATTGCATTGTGATAATGACTGGATATGTAATTTCTTTAGTTTAGTTAGAGAACTTCTAGATGGGGATAATCCTTCTACCAATGAAAGCAACACATCAACAAATTATAGAATTAGATTATTTTTTTCCTATAGCATGCACTTAGCACAATATTTGGCTTATAGTAAATGTTTAATAAATATTGATTGATTGATTGATTGAGCTAGGCTAAGTGATTTGTCCAGAGTCATGCAGCCAGAATTTATCAGAGTCAGGGATTAACTTCTGGTCTTTTTTTTCTATCCCTATGCCATGCAGTCTGTATTATGTACTTTATACTTTGACCACACTGGGGGAAAAATCTGCCACCTAAATACACCTGGCCACATCAATGTCTTGTTTTTGCTCTTCAGCTTCCATCCTATGACCTTATACTCTAGTTACTACTACAGGTAAGAGCCTACGCCAGACCGACCATGCTTATCTCCAGCCATTGTCCTACTATGTCAGCCAATCTATTTTTCTCCCATCCTACTCCTTTGCTTCTATCATCCTGTTTTCTTCTTCTGTCCTTGAGAAAATTTATCAATTGACCTTTCTAGAAAACCATCCAAATCAATGGCCTTGTGCTTCCAATAAACCTGACCTTTCTGCCTGTTCTGAGAAAAAGCAATCCTCCTTGACTGTTGCTTTTATAATAGTTATCTTTCCCTATTAGAATGTAAGCTCCCTGAGGACAGAGCTGACTTGCACAACTTGATTGTAGCTGAATCCCTAGTAACTAGCATAGTACTAGGTGGCAGAGCAAATGCTTAGTAATTTTTTTTTTCGGTCACTCATTCATGCATTCATTCATTTGTTCCCTCATTCATCTCAAACTTTCTTTCCTCTATTAGTTAACATTTTTCCTCATAGAACATCCCATAACATGTTTACCTTTTAAATTCCTACCCATATTTAAAATTCCATTTCAAATGTCACTTCCCACAGAAGATTTCTTTGATCCTCTCTACACACCCCTTCAGGAACTACCTACTCCTTCATACTTCATAAAGTAACAACTCACATTTATATAGTGTCTCTAAAGGCACTTTCTTCCCAACATGCCCATAAAAAGGTAATATAGACATCCTTTTCCCCATTTTATGGCTAAGGAAACTGAGGCTATCAAAGACTAAGCAACTGACCCATGATTACACAGCTAGTAAATCTTGACAGTGTCATCAGAACTTATGTTTCCTAATTCTAGAAATAGTTACTATTCACTATAATGAACTACATCTTGCTTTAAAAAGCATGTCTCTCTAATGTGCTTATAATGTCTTACAATATTGTATATTCTAGTACTGTGTTTTTTCTGGGACAGAGGGTTAGAACTCAATCCAGATTCAGTAGGAACTAAATAAATCAAGAGACTTTACATCTTCAATGAGGACTTTTTTTTTCCTTTTTAATTAAAGCTTTTTATTTTCAAAATATATATATATACATCGACAATTTTCAACATTCTTACAAAATCTTGTGTTCTAATTTTTTCCCTCCCTTTTTCCCACCTCCTCCCCTAGATGCCAAGTAATCCAATATCAAGCATGTGCAATTCTTCTATACATATTTCTACAAATATCATGCTGCGTAAGAAAAATCAGATCAAAAAGAAAAAATGAGAAAAAAAAACAGAATACAAGTAAACAAAAACAAAAGGAATGAAATATTATGGTGTGATCCACACTCAGTTCCCACAGTCCTCTCTCTGGTGCAGATGGCTCTCTTCATTGCAAGACCATTGGGACTGACCTGAATTATTTTATTGTTTAAGAGAGCCATGGAGCAGGACTTCCGGTTAAGATGGCGGAGAGGAGGCTCACAGCTGCATAAGCTCCACACTTTCTCTCACTATCCATTTCATTACAAGCCTCTGAATCAATGCTTGACTGAAAAAAACCCACAAATAGTTACCAAGAGAAGCCATCCTTGAGATCTGCCAAGAAAGGTCTGTCTTTACTGGAGGGCTGGGGCGGTTTTAGATCGGGCGCAGGCTGAGGGCAGCGGCAGTGAGAGCACGGGAGCAGATTGGAGAGGGGGTGGGGAGTGATCGCAGCCGTCTCTGCGGGGAGAGCTGCGCTACAGGTTTGGAACCTGCAGCAAGTCAGCAGCCCAGCAGAGAAGCTAAAAACACCGGGGCTGAAGAACACAACCGCAAACAGCTGGAGTCTCTCAGGACCTGGCCGCTCCCCCCTTCCCCCCCCTCAGTGACTCAGCACGCTTTGGGATCTCAGAGCGCAGGCGCAGCACAGTCCTGCTAGTGCCTCACTGCTGCCCCCTGCAGTCTGTAGAGGAAGCTCGATAACACACCCAGCCCCCCCCCAAAGAAAGACTCCAGTTTTTTCTGTTTTTCTTTGGTAGTTTGTCTCTGATTAATAGACAGAATGAGCAAGAAGCTGAAGAGGACTTTAACCCTAGACAGCTTCTACACAGATAGAGAGCAGACTCTAAATCCTGAGGAGACTAAAAACAGGCAGTCCCCAGGTGAATCCCCAAAGGAGGAGATTGTCTGTTCCTCAGCACAGATGAACCTCATAGAAGTGATTAAAAAGGCTCTCACAAGGGAGCTAGAAGAAAAATGGGGAAAGCAGAGTGAGGCTTGGCAAAAGGAGAAGGAAGCTTGGGAAAAGGAGAGGGAGGCTTGGCAAAAGAGCCTGGAGAAGTCAGTTAAAGAGAGAGTGGATAAAGAAGTAAAATCCTTGAAAAATAGGATTAGTGAACTGGAAAACAAAATTGGCGAAATGGAAAAAAATTCCACAGAACAAAAGAACTCAATTGGACAATTAGAGAAAGATTTTAAAAAAGTGAGTGAAGAGAATACTTCACTGAAAATCAGAATTGAACAAGTGGAATTGAATGACTCGAGGAGACAAGAAGAATCAGTCAAGCAAATCCAAAAAAATCAAACAATGGAGAAAAATGTGAAATACCTTCTGGGAAAGACAACAGACCTGGAAAACAGATCCAGGAGAGACAATCTGAGAATCATTGGACTCCCAGAAAAACATGATGAAAAAAAGAGCCTGGACACTGTCTTCCAGGAAATTATCAAAGAGAACTGCCCAGAAGTCATAGGAACAGAGGAAAAAATAAACATTGAAAGGATTCATCGATCACCCACTGAAAGGGATCCTAAAATCAAAACACCAAGGAATATAGTGGCCAAATGCCAGAACCCACAGATGAAAGAAAAAATATTGCAAGCGGCTAGAAAAACCCAATTCAAGTATCAAGGAGCCACAATAAGGATCACCCAGGATCTGGCAGCATCCACATTAAAAGATCGAAGGGCCTGGAATATGATATTCCGAAAGGCTAAGGAACTTGGTATGCAACCAAAAATAACTTACCCAGCGAGAATGAGCATCTTTTTCCAGGGAAGAAGATGGACATTCAACGAAGTAAGCGAATTTCATCTATTTCTGATGAAAAAACCAGAACTTAACAAAAAGTTTGATCTACATATATAGAACTCAAGAGAAATCTAAAAAGGTAAAGATTAATCTTGGGAACTATATTTTGACTATATAGATGCATAAAGAATACATGTATACCTTGTTCTAGAAATTGATGTGGAAAGGACATTGTACCAGAAAAAGGGTAAAGTGGGGGTAGTACATCTCATGAAGAGGCATAGGAAACCTATTATATCTGAGAGAAAGAATGGAGGGGGATGAATATAGTGGGTATCTTACTGCCTTCAGAATTGGCTTTAAGTGAAAAATCTTAAGACATATTCAATCTATGGTGAAACTTCTCCCATCTCATTGAAAAGTGAGAAGGGAAAAGTGGAAAGGGAAGGAATAAGCTAAGCGGAAGGGAATACGGGAACTGGGAGGGCAAGGGGTAAGATAGGGGGAGGAACTCTAAGGCGGGGGAGGGACACTAAAAAGGGAGGGCTGTGAGAAACAAGGGGTGCTCACAAGCTTAATACTTGGAAGGGGGGAAAGGGGAAAGAAGAGAGGAAAGCATAAACCGGGGTTAACAAGATGGCAAGTAATACAGAATTGGTCATTCTAACCATAAATGTGAACGGGGTAAACTCCCCCATAAAGAGGAAGCGGTTAGCAGAATGGATTAAAAGCCAGAATCCTACAATATGTTGTTTACAGGAAACACACCTGAAGCGGGGAGATACATGCAGGTTAAAGGTAAAAGGTTGGAGCAAAATCTACTATGCTTCAGGTGAAGTCAAAAAAGCAGGGGTAGCCATCCTGATCTCAGATCAAGCTAAAGCAAAAATTGACCTAATTAAAAGAGATAAGGAAGGACACTATATCTTGCTAAAGGGTAGCATGGATAATGAAGCACTATCTATATTAAACATATATGCACCAAGTGGGGTAGCATCTAAATTCTTAAAAGAGAAACTAAGAGAGCTGCAAGAAGAAATAGACAGTAAAACTATAATAGTGGGAGATCTTAACCTTGCACTCTCAGAATTAGATAAATCAAACCACAAAATAAATAAGAAAGAAGTCAAAGAGGTAAACAGAATACTAGAAAAGCTAGATATGATAGATCTCTGGAGAAAATGTAATGGAGACAGAAAGGAATACACTTTCTTTTCAGCAGTTCATGGAACCTATACAAAAATTGACCATATATTAGGACATAAAAACCTCAAACTCAAATGTAGTAAGGCAGAAATAGTAAATGCATCCTTTTCAGACCACGATGCAATGAAAATTACATTCAACAAAAAAGCAGGGGGAAGTAGACCAAAAAATAATTGGAAACTAAATAATCTCATACTAAAGAATGATTGGGTAAAACAGCAAATCATAGACATAATTAATAACTTCACCCAAGAAAACGATAATAATGAGACATCATACCAAAATGTATGGGATGCAGCCAAAGCGGTAATAAGGGGAAATTTCATATCTCTAGAGGCCTATTTGTATAAAATAGAGAAAGAGAAGGTCAATGAATTGGGTTTGCAATTAAAAATGCTAGAAAAGGAACAAATTAAAAACCCCCAGTCAAACACTAAACTTGAAATTCTAAAAGTAAAAGGTGAGATCAATAAAATTGAAAGTAAAAAAACTATTGAATTGATTAATAAAACTAAGAGTTGGTTCTATGAAAAAACCAACAAAATAGACAAACCCTTAGTAAATCTGATTAAAAAAAGGAAAGAGGAAAATCAAATTGTTAGTCTTAAAAATGAAAAGGGAGAACTCACCACTAACGAAGAGGAAATTAGAGCAATAATTAGGAGTTACTTTGCCCAACTTTATGCCAATAAATTCGACAACTTAAATGAAATAGAAAAATACCTCCAAAAATACAGCTTGCCCAAACTAACAGAAGAAGAAGTAAATATCCTAAACAGTCCCATCTCAGAAAAAGAAATAGAACAAACTATCAATCAACTCCCTAAGAAAAAATCCCCAGGACCAGATGGATTTACATGTGAATTCTACCAAACATTTAAAGAACAATTAACTCCAATGTTATATAAACTATTTGAAAAAATAGGGATTGAAGGAGTCCTACCAAACTCCTTTTATGACACAGATATGGTACTGATACCTAAACCAGGTAGGCTGAAAACAGAGAAAGAAAATTATAGACCAATCTCCCTAATGAATATTGATGCTAAAATCTTAAATAAAATATTAGCAAAAAGATTACAGAAAATTGTCACCAGGATAATACACTATGACCAAGTAGGATTTATACCAGGAATGCAGGGCTGGTTCAATATTAGGAAAACTATTAGCATAATTGACTATATCAATAACCAACCAAACAAAAACCACATGATCATCTCAATAGATGCAGAAAAAGCATTTGATAAAATCCAACATCCATTCCTAATAAAAACACTTGAGAGCATAGGAATAAATGGACTTTTCCTTAAAATAGTCAGGAGCATATATTTAAAACCATCAGTAAGCATCATGTGCAATGGGGAAAAACTGGAACCTTTCCCAGTAAGATCTGGAGTGAAGCAAGGTTGCCCACTATCACCATTATTATTTAATATCGTATTAGAAACACTAGCCTCGGCAATAAGAGTCGAGAAAGATATAAAAGGAATTAGAGTAGGCAATGAGGAAACCAAACTATCACTCTTTGCAGATGATATGATGGTATACCTAGAGAACCCCAGAGATTCTACCAAAAAGCTATTGGAAATAATTCATAATTTTAGCAAAGTAGCTGGCTACAAAATAAATCCCCATAAATCCTCAGCATTTTTATACATCACCAACAAAACCCAACAGCAAGAGATACAAAGAGAAATTCCATTCAGAATAACTGTTGATACCATAAAATATTTGGGAATCTATCTACCAAAGGAAAGTCAGGAATTATATGAGCAAAATTATAAAAAAGTCTCCACACAAATAAAGTCAGACTTAAATAATTGGAAAAATATTAAGTGCTCTTGGATTGGCCAAGCGAACATAATAAAGATGACAATACTCCCTAAACTAATCTATTTATTCAGTGCTATACCAATCAGACTTCCAAGAAAATATTTTATTGATCTAGAAAAAATAACAACAAAATTCATATGGAACAATAAAAAGTCGAGAATCTCAAGGGAACTAATGAAAAAAAAATCAAATGAAGGTGGCCTAGCTGTACCTGATCTAAAATTATATTATAAAGCAGCAGTCACCAAAACCATTTGGTATTGGCTAAGAAATAGATTAGTGGATCAGTGGAAAAGGCTAGGCTCACAAGACAGAATAGTCAATTATAGCAATCTAGTGTTTGACAAGCCCAAAGCCCCTAACTTCTGGGAAAAGAATTCAATATTTGATAAAAACTGCTGGGATAATTGGAAATTAGTATGGCAGAAATTAGGCATGGACCCACACTTAACACCATATACCAAGATAAGATCAAAATGGGTCTATGACCTAGGCATAAAGAACGAGACTATAAATAAATTAGAGGAACATAGAATAGTTTATCTCTCAGACTTGTGGAGGAGAAAGAAATTTGTGACCAAAGATGAACTAGAGACCATTACTGATCACAGAATAGAAAATTTCGATTACATCAAATTAAAAAGCCTTTGTACAAATAAAACTAATGCAAACAAGATTAGAAGGGAAGCAACAAACTGGGAAAACATTTTCACAGTTAAAGGTTCTGATAAAGGCCTCATTTCCAAAATATATAGAGAACTGACTCAAATTTATAAGAAATCAAGCCATTCTCCAATTGATAAATGGTCAAAGGATATGAACAGACAATTTTCAGAGGATGAGATTGAAACTATTACCACTCATATGAAAGAGTGTTCCAAATCATTATTGATCAGAGAAATGCAAATTAAGACAACTCTGAGATACCACTACACACCTGTCAGATTGGCTAAGATGACAGGAAAAAATAATGATGAATGTTGGAGGGGATGCGGGAAAACTGGGACACTAATGCATTGTTGGTGGAGTTGTGAACGAATCCAACCATTCTGGAGAGCAATCTGGAATTATGCCCAAAAAATTATCAAAATGTGCATATCCTTTGATCCAGCAGTGTTTCTATTGGGCTTATATCCCAAAGAAATACTAAAGAAGGGAAAGGGACCTGTATGTGCCAAAATGTTTGTAGCAGCCCTGTTTGTAATGGCTAGAAACTGGAAAATGAATGGATGCCCATCAATTGGAGAATGGCTGGGTAAATTGTGGTATATGAATGTTATGGAATATTATTGTTCTGTAAGAAATGACCAGCAGGATGAATACAGAGAGGCTTGGAGAGACCTTCATGAACTGATGCTAAGTGAAATGAGCAGAACCAGGAGATCATTATACACTTCGACAACGATATTGTATGAGGACATATTTTGATGGAAGTGGATTTCTTTGACAAAGAGACCTGAGTTTCAATTGATAAATGACGGACAAAAGCAGCTACACCCAAAGAAAGAACACTGGGAAACGAATGTGAACTATCTGCATTTTTGTTTTTCTTCCCGGATTATTTATACCTTCTGAATCCAATTCTCCCTACGCAACAAGAGAACTGTTCGGTTCTGCAAACATATATTGTATCTAGGATATACTGCAACATATCCAACATATAAAGGACTGCTTGCCATCTAGGGGAGGGGGTGGACGGAGGGAGGGGAAAAAAAATCGGAACAGAAATGAGTGTCAATATAATGTAATTATTAAATAAAAAAACTTAAAAAAAAAAAAAAAAAAAAAAAAAAAAAAAAAAAAAAAAGGAAAACTGGGACACTAATGCATTGTTGGTGGAGTTGTGAACGAATCCAACCATTCTGGAGAGCAATCTGGAATTATGCCCAAAAAATTATCAAATTGTGCATACCCTTTGATCCAGCAGTGTTTCTATTGGGCTTATATCCCAAAGAAATACTAAAGAAGGGAAAGGGACCTGTATGTGCCAAAATGTTTGTAGCAGCCCTGTTTGTAGTGGCTAGAAACTGGAAAATGAATGGATGCCCATCAATTGGAGAATGGCTGGGTAAATTGTGGTATATGAATGTTATGGAATATTATTGTTCTGTAAGAAATGACCAGCAGGATGAATACAGAGAGGCTTGGAGAGACCTTCATGAACTGATGCTAAGTGAAATGAGCAGAACCAGGAGATCATTATACACTTCGACAACGATATTGTATGAGGACATATTTTGATGGAAGTGGATTTCTTTGACAAAGAGATCTGAGTTTCAATTGATAAATGACGGACAAAAGCAGCTACACCCAAAGAAAGAACACTGGGAAACGAATGTGAACTATCTGCATTTTTGTTTTTCTTCCCGGATTATTTATACCTTCTGAATCCAATTCTCCCTACGCAACAAGAGAACTGTTCGGTTCTGCAAACATATATTGTATCTAGGATATACTGCAACATATCCAACATATAAAGGACTGCTTGCCATCTAGGGGAGGGGGTGGAGGGAGGGAGGGGAAAAAAAATCGGAACAGAAATGAGTGTCAATATAATGTAATTATTAAATAAAAAAAAAAGATTTTTAAGGTTAAAGAAAAATAAAAATAAAAAAAAAAAAAAAAAAAAAAAAGAGAGAGCCATGGAGGACTTTTTTTGTTTGTTTGTTTGTTTTTGTTTTTTGTGTTTTGTTTTTCTTCACAGTGCAAAATGAAACTCAATATATGGAGCATCCCTCCCACTGGTCCTCCCATACTCCGTAAGCAGCAGGCAGGCAAATTTTGGGCTGTGATTCACTAGAGAGCCTTTCCCATCAGGATGGAATACCAACCAAGCGCTCTTTGATCACTCAGCCCAGAATCCTACATTCCTGGAGATAGGGGCAGCCACTTGGAGAATGTGACCAGACACATTTACAAAATGCTATTGACAGAATGCAACTTGGGTATTTCTAACTTCATTCTTCCTTCCCTTACTAGATGCAGTAAACATTTACTGTCTCCTACAGGGCTCAGCTCCATTCTGTGCCTGCTCCTTTGTGAGCTGAGCCCTTATTATGTCCCACTCTGGCTTTATTTACCCAGCTCTGACAACCTCAAAAATCAATGCTTTAAATAGACCTCTGTTTTTTTTTAATGACCAGTTATTATCCTCTGGGGATGGTTGGTCCATAAGCATTCAAATGCTTTTATGTTTATATTCACATGTCCACTGTTCACATATGCATTCACTAGACACGGCTAGGGTTCCATTCATGTACCTTTATAGGTATTTCTATATCTATGTATACACATACTTTTTGTAAAGACAGATATCTGTTTCTGTATGTGCTCTGGTATATATGGATGCACATGCTTTATGTACAGATACAAATGTTTCTGTGTATGTTTTGCTTTATACATGTACATATGTATGCATCTGTATACTAGCATATGCTCACTTGTGTACGTATAAATATCTGTGCTTGGAGTTTTAGTTGACTATTGCCTTTCTTTTTTTGATTTTCACAGCTAGTAAAATCTGAAGCAGGACATAAACTCAGATCTCCCTGAAACTAAGTATAACAGCCTATCTTCCATCCTTCTTCTATTCAGCTGCCCAAATAATCTTCCTAAAATACATCTCTTACTATGTCAACCCAAACAACTCAACAAACTCCAGTGATTCTTTATTATCCAAGATCAAATATCAAATCCTCCATGTAGCTTTCAAAATCCTTCATATTCTAATGCCACTTCTTACCTTTTCAGTCCTTCCTTTTTTTTTTTTTTTAAAGGCAATTAGGGGTAAATGACTTACTTAGGGTGATATAGCTAATAAGAATCTGAGGTCACATTTGAACTTAGGTACTCCTGACTCCAAGGCTAGTGCTCTATCCATTGCAGTCTTATACTTTATGCTATCCCATCCCTCACTCCATTCCCAGGTACTCTGGAACCTAATCTCTTTGTTGTTCCCTCACACAAACAAATCTCCTTTCTCTAGCCATTTCACTGGCTATCCCTCCTTTTTCCCCCACTCTCCCCACCTGGAATTTACTCCTCTCAAATCTTTCTCGTGCCTTCCTTGATATCCTTCAAGCCCCAGCTAAAATGCTACCTTATGCCTCATATATGCAAGAATGTTTGTGGCAAGAAACTGGAAACTGAGTGGATGCCCATCAATTGGAGAATGGCTGAATAACTTTTGGTATATGAATGTTATGGAATATTATTGTTCTGTAACAAACGATCAGCAGGATAATTTCAGAGAGTCCTGGAGAGACTTAAATGAACTGATGCTAAGTGAAGTGAGTGGAACCAGGAGATTATTGTACATGGCAACAACAAGATTATATAATGATGAATTCTGATGGAAGTGGCTCTCTTCAACAATGAGATAATTCAGACCATTTCCAATGATCTTTTGATGAAGAGAGTCAAATACACCCAGAGAGAGAACTGTGGGAAATGAGTGTGGATCTCAACATAGCATTTTCATTCTTTTTGTTGTTGTTTGCTTGCATTTTGTTTTCTTTCTATTTTTTTTTCCTTTTTGATCTGATTTTTCTTGTACAGCAATATAATTGTATAAATATGTATACATATATTGCATTTAACATCTATTTTAACATGTTTAACATATATTGGATTGTTTGCCTTCTAGGGGAGAAGCAGGGGAAAGGAAGGGAAAATTTGTAACAAAAGATTTTACAAAGGTCAATGTTGAAAAATTATCCATGCATATGTTTTGAAAATAAAAAGCTTTAAAAAATTAAATAAAATGCTACCTTATACAGGAGCCTTTCCTCCACTTTTTTAATAGTGGCACTTTCCCTCTGTTGATTATCTCCATTTTATCCAGCATATATGTAATTTGTACTTGGTTGTATGCATATTATCTTCCCTATTAGATTGTGACCTTCCTCAGCAGGGGAGACTTTGGGGAGTTGTTCTTGTTTCCTTTCATCAATTCACTAACACTCAGCACAGCATCTGACATATAATGGGCACTTATTAAATGCTTGTTAATTGACTGAATAAATACCTATTATTGTGTGTTTGAGAGAACTGATTATTTTCCTTATATAGTAATAGCTAAATTATTTAAACTGAAGAGACCTAAACTTTTTTTTTCCCCATCCTGCTTCCATCTCTAATCTCTCAAAAAACAAATACATAAAAGACAGGATTATCATTCTCCTCCAACCAACCAGATCAGACTTCTAATTTAAAGGGTAACTTTTGGCCTATTCATTGCATTGGGCTCTGGATTGGGTCAGGGATGTAGCTTCTTTGTTTATATTGCCCAAGGCTGAGGGTAATTTAGATGTAAATGAGATAATCAAAGTTCATTAGAATAGGTCCATCCCCTCATGATAATATTCATTCTCTGATTAGTAGTTATACAGAGTTAGTTGCCACCCTCTGGAATAGCCATTTTTCCAAAGTCACAGAAGTCTTGATTTAGCAGGCACAAAAGTCTTTAGCATTTGAGGATGTCGCTGACCTTTTTTATGTTACCATTATTATTTACTAATATTTTAACATTATTTTATTATTTAGCATGATTATATTATTTTATTAGCATTTATTAATATCTAACATTATTTATTAATAGCATTATTTTAGTATTTAGCATGACTATAATAGGATTATTTTACGTTTGCATTATTAGTAAAATGACTAATTTCCAGAAATTCTCTTGGACTTTTTAAATGTCAGAGATCTGTGTTCTCACATTTGCTTGAACATGAATCACATATTTTTCTGTGCTCTTACACCTACATATGGTTTAAGTGAATACATATATTCATGTGTCCCTGCACATATGGATCTAACTTTATGTTCAGGGATCTTTCTGCTTCCCATAAAGTCAGTGGATTTGATGTGCAGAAAGGAAATGAATTCTTTAGCCAAAAAAATCAGCCAGGATTCCTCAGCTGTACATTGGAGAAAATGAACCCAGTAGGGGCTCATAACACTCACTCAGAACCTTTGCTATTGTCGCTCATTTGGAAGAAGCTTGTGAAAGATAGATTAGTGGCATTTCTTCTTGCAGCTTTCCCAGGCTCCTCTTGTTCTCCAGGGCTTTTTCCTGGAGGAAGCAGAAACATTAGACTTTGAAAGAAAGGGCCTAAATCAACATCTTAATCCAACCATTGCCTGGCTATGTGACCATTGATATTTGTTCCCCACCTTCAACCCACTCTGTCAAATAGAAATTAATCAATATTGGATCTCCATAATAATAGATCACTTTTCTCTAGAGCTTCGAAAAAACTTTTCTCACAAGAATTCTCTCTGTTATATAGCACCAGTATTTTTATCTCTTTGCAAATCAGCAGACCCCAGGATTTACAGGTAGAAGGTAGAGATGATCTAGTTCCATGGCTGGGAATCCTGTATTCCTTCAAGGACCATCTGAAATGATACTTCTCCTTGAAGCTTCCCTGGTCACCATCCTCATCCCCCCTCTCCAAATAAAAAGGATCTCTGTCTTTCCTCATTTTTTAAAATCTTTTCCTTAGTTCTTTCTTCAATCCAAGCCTTTTATCTTACAAATGTGGAAAGTGAGAAATAAGTAGCATTATCTTTATATTTGAAGCCATATCTTCTCTCTCAATTTCATGTTCTTTCTGTTAGGAAACTGAGTCTGAAAGATTGTGTGATCTAACCAAGCACACAACTAAGGATGTAAAAAAGACTGAAGGAAAGATTGCTTGAAGGTCTCTCCACTTAAAATAGAGGGCTTTTTCCAATACTGTATTGTGCCTCTCAGTTTATCACTTAATTAGACACTGCCACACTTTGCTTGTTAAGTATTTCCCCAAAGTGTGTCTCCTCTCCCCAGGCAAATTGTAAGATCCCGGAAAGAAGAGTCTATGATTTTTTCCTCTTCCATTTCCTCAGCAACACTGAGTATGTGACAGGGATTAATAGATTAGAATTTTTTAGACTCTACTATCGCTAATGAACAGGATACCATAAGGTACATTTGTAGCTGCATCATACTTTACCTTTAAATATCCTACCCACCCTAACACCCAGAAAAAAACTAGCATCCTAGACTGGAGAGGCATTAAGGGTGATAGAAAGGCTCTTGGGAGTGATTCAATGGGGAAAAAAAAAATCAGATTGTACTTAAATGATAGAGGCTTGATTTCCACATATTATGGTTTCTAATTCTGGAACCTTGAATAAGTAGTCACTTAATCTTGCTTGACATTGAGTTTATTCATCTTCAAAATGAATTAGTTGAGCTAGTCCATTTATGAGGTTCTTTTTTGGGGTCTATGAGCTACTGACCTTGAGGATAGCCAGAAGACCAATATATTTCATGGACCTTTGTCTTTTCTGTGTGAGAGGGACACTGAATAGCAACCTCCCAGAAATCATGAGATCTAGATTTGAAACCTGATATTAGCTCTGTGATCTTAAGCAAATTAGTCTTTGGCGGTGAACCTCAATTTCTTCATCTATAAAGTGGTGATATTTAAATATATGCTCCAAGCTTCATAGGATTGTGCAGGAAACACATTAGATACAATACAGCACTAAAGAAAAGTGAACAGTCACATCCTTTTTCTCTTTCAGTGACTTCATTTTTAATTTCTTTGCTTAGACCCTGGTTTCTTGCTCTCTGGACCCTCCTAATCTGATATCTTATCTCAACCTCTTTCTTTATTATTATCACCTTTGCCTCTACAGTGAAAAATCTTCCCTGGCAATCTTCCCTGGTACATGGGATCTATTTGGTCTAATACCATTAATCAATCAATCAATAATCATTTATTAAATAATTTTTATGTACCAGGTTCTGTGCTAAGAAAAAAGGATACAAAGACAGTTCTTGACTTTAAGGAGTTTATATTCTACATTAGAGTAAGCAGCATATACATACATAAGAAAAACAGATTAAATGGATACAAAATGAGATCATTTTCAGATTTCCCTTTTCAAGGCAGAATTCTCTTTTACTTGGTTAACCAAAGGTCTCTGAGCCACTTGGTGGTGACCACAGCAGACTTCTATTTTACATAAGGAATATAATCACTGCCTTACTCTGCCCAAGCTTCTACTTAAAAAGGAAAAGATTAATTTATGCTTTTTCTGCCTCTCTGAGTGGTTGGAAGAATGAGCAAAAAAAAGGAGAAAGTCCAAGAAAAAAAAAAAACAGTATTTTGAAACACAGGGCTTTGATTTAAATCCAGAGCTATTATTTTTCTGTCTAGATGGTCTTGGACAAGTCATTTTATAAGCCCCAATTTTTACATTTATAAAATAAGGTAATTTGGTTTCAGATTTCTAAGATCCTTTGCAGTCTAACTTTGATGATCCTAAGTTTATAAAAGGTCAAGCAAATCTTTAAGATAAAAAAAAGTATTATTCTATAGACAAAATGTCTGGAAAGAGTAGCATTCAAAGACTTTCACAGCCTTGTCAGCCTGGATTTACCCTTTTTTCACATAATAACCTATTTAGACACATGAAATTCCAAGCAAACTGGAATAATTTACTAGTCAAGCTATTATCTCAACTTCTTGTTATTCAGTCCCTTCAGTCATATTCAATTCTTAATGACTCCTTTTGAGATTTTCTTGGCTAGATATTGTAATTGTTTGCCATTTCCTTCTCCAGTTCATTTTACACTGAAGAAAACTGAGGCAGAGATAGAGGCCAGATTTGAATTCAGGATGATGAGTCTTTCTGACTACAAACCCAGAATTTTGTTCACTGTACCACCTAGCTGCCAACAATAAACTTGTTGTTCAGTCATTTTTTCAGTTGTGTCCAACTTTTTATCACCTTATTTGAGATTTTCTTAGGAAGGATACTGGAGTGCTTTGACATTTATTTCTCCAGCTGATTTAACAGTTGAAGAAACTGAGATAAACAGGTTTAAGTGACTTTCCAAAACTTTATCCACTGCACCACCTAGCTGTCCCCCAACTCAACCTAGCTTCATGGAATTACAAGATGCCTTCAATTCTTGGAGTATATTCTTTTCTCATTTATAACTGTTAGAATCCTTTTCCCCTTTTGAGATCTATCACAAATACCAATCCTCTTTGAACCTGTATTTTTAAAAATCAATGGATTTCAAATGAGAGGACTCAAACTAGTACATATATGATCTTGGACAAATCTTTGGCTTCAGACATGATTAAAGAAACAAACAAATAAAAAAATTAAAAAAAAAAAAACTCTCTTCCATATATCATACCAGTTCTTCTATCTACTATCTTATATCTTTCTTACTTTTCTCAGCCAAATTCCTCAAAAAAGCTGTATATTTGCTACCTCTACTTGCTTTTCTTTTACTCAGTCTTTAATCCTTTTTTAGGATTTCCTTTGGGTGCTCACATATAATCTCATTTCACATATCCTTGCTTTTGCATTGAGTTTTCAGAGTTCTAAGAATGCATTCCTTCTTCATTTCTACCTCATAGGTTCTCTCACTTCCTTCAAGAGATAGCTCTAGCACCAGCTTCAAAATGAACCTTTCAAAAATATATTTTAAACATTCTTTTCTCTTTAATTTTTGAGTTCCAAATTCCTTCCTCTTTCACCCAAAGAGAAGGCAAAAATTGTGATATCAATTATAATTTTGCAAAACATACTTATACATTAGTCAAAGCAAAAAAAAAAAAAAAAAAGAAAAAAGAAAAAGTGCATATCTTCAATATGCCCTCAAAGTTCACCCATACTCTTTGGAGGTGGATAGCATTCTTTAATCATGAGTTCTTTAGAACTGTCTTAGATCATTGTGATCAGCATAGTCAAGTCTTTCATAGTTAAGCATCATTATAACACTGCTGTTATTGTGCAAAATTATCTCCTGATTCTGTTCACTTATTTTGCTTCAGTTCGTACAGTTTGTTTGTTTTTTGTTTGTTTGTTTGTTTTCACTGAAACAGCTCCTTTGTTATTCCTTGTAGCACAATACTACTTTATCACAATCATATGCCACAACTTCTTCAGCCATTTTCAAATTGATGAGCA
Source organism: Antechinus flavipes (assembly GCF_016432865.1). Taxonomy (NCBI): domain Eukaryota; kingdom Metazoa; phylum Chordata; class Mammalia; order Dasyuromorphia; family Dasyuridae; genus Antechinus; species Antechinus flavipes. The sequence goes on from NC_067398.1 coordinate 642,800,986, forward strand.
TCCCATCAATTTCTGATTCTTTGCCACTAAAAAAAAAAAAAAAAAGATGCTTCTATAAATATTTTTTTGTACATATAGGTCCTTTTCCTTCTTCTCTGATATCTTTTGGGATATAGAACAGTAGGTATTATGGTATTGTGGAATTAAAGGTAATCTAGCCCAATCCATATCTAATCCTTTGTACATAGTTTCAAGCTCCAGAATGGTTGGACTGGGTTGGGGCCTAGCAATTAATTTATATATCTATTTTCCTCATCCTCTCCAGTATTTGTCATTTCTGATACATATGAAGTGATACTTCAAAGTTGTTTTAATTTGTCTTTCTCTAATTAATAGTGAATTAGAACGTTTTTAATATGACTGTAGATAGTTTTGCTTGCTTCTGAAAACTATTTGTTCATATCCTTTGACTATTTATAATTAAAGAATGGCTTTTATTTTAATAAATATCACTCATTTCCCTATATATTTGAGAAATGAGGTCTTTATCAGAGATTTTTTTTTTTTGGTAAAGATAGAATAATAAATTTTATAGAATAAAAATGTTTTATATTGCTTCATTGTCTGTGCTACTTTTTGGTAAAATGTTCTTTCCCTGATTTTTAAAAATTACGTCTTTTATTTTGCTTTTAATGATATCATGATTATTACTCTTGTCTTTTTAAATTAAGCTAACTTATAATAGTGCCTGGTCCAGCCCTTTGTTTTAACTCTTTGTATATCTTTCTGTTTCAAGTGAATTCTTTGTACCCAGTGAACTGTTGATTTTTGGTTTCTGATGCATTCTGCTATTTGCTTTTATTTTATGGATTAGTCCATCCCATTTATATTTATTATTACTAACTCTATATTTCCCTCCATCTTATTTTCTTCTCGTAATCCTTTTCTCTTTTTTTTAATCTCTTTTCCTGGGAAGTCTGTTTTACTTACAACTGCTTCAGGCCTTTAATCCAACCTCCTTTTTATCATCTCCCTCCCATATCTCTTATCCTTTTCCCCTCCTATTTCCTTATTTGTTAAGATAGATTTCTTTTTTTACTCCCCCACTGGTTACTGTTTTTATTTTATTTTATTTTAACTTTTTTTTTGACAGAACCCATGCTGAGGGTAATTTTTTTTTTTTACAGCATTATGCCTTGCACTCATTTCTGTTCTGACTTTTCCCCTCCCTCCCTCCACCCCCTCCCCCAGATGGCAAGCAGTCCTATATATGTTAGATATGTTGCAATATATCCTAGATACAATATATGTTTGCAGAACCGAACAGTTCTCTTGTTGCACAGGGAGAATTGGATTCAGAAGGTAAAAATAACCTGGGAAGAAAAACAAAAATGCAAATAGTTCGCATTCGTTTCCCAGTGTTCTTTCTTTGGGTGTAGCAATTGTCCATCATTGATCAATTGAAACTGAGTTAGATCTCTTTATCGAAGAGATCCACTTTCATCAGAATACATCCTCATACAGTATCGTTGTTGAAATATATAATGATCTCCTGGTTCTGCTCATTTCACTTAGCATCAGTTCATGTAAGTCTCTCCAAGCCTCTCTGTATTCATCCTGCTGGTCATTTCTTATAGAACAATAATATTGCATAACATTCATATACCACAATTTACCCAACCATTCTCCAATTGATGGGCATCCATTCATTTTCCAGCTTCTAGACACTACAAACAGGGCTGCCACAAACATTTTGGCACATACAGGTCCCTTTCCCTTCTTTAGTATCTCTTTGGGGTATAAGCCCAGTAGAAAAACTGCTGGATCAAAAGGGTATGCACAGTTTGATAACTTTTTGAGCCTAGTTAAAGTAGGTTTCTAGAGCTGAGTGTGTGTGTGTGTGTGTGTGTGTGTGTGTGCACGCGTGTATGTGCTTCCTCTTTGAATCATTTCCAATGAGAGGGAGATTTATTGCCTATCTACCTCCTATTTTTCTCTCCACTGTAAAATCTCTTCCTTGTGTGCCTCTTTTATGTAAAATAATTGTCCTCATTCTATCTCTCCATTTCCCCTTCTCCCACAGTGTCCTTCTCTTTCTCATCTATATATATATATACCCATTCTTTCGGTCTACATAGTTTCTAACTGCCTAATGAAGACAAAGTTCTCAGGAATTACATGCATCATCTTTCCATATAGGAATGTAAGCAGTTTAACTTTATTGAGTCCTTTATGATTACTCTTTCATGTTTACCTTTTATATTTTTCTCTTGAATCTTCTATTTGAATGTGAAAAGTTTTGATTCAGCTCTGGTCTTTTCATCAGGAATGCTCAGAAGTCCTCTATTTCATTAAATATACATTTTTTTTCCTCTGGAAGATTACATACAGTTTTGCTGAATAGGTGATTCTTGGTGGTAATTAAAATTCTTTGCTTTCTGGTGTATCAGATTCCCAGTCCTCCATTTCCTTAATGTGGAAGCTGCTAAATCTTATGTGATGCTCACTGTGGATCCATGGTATTTGAATTGTTTCTTTCTGGCTGTTTGCAATATTTTCTCCTTGATCTAGCAGCTCTGGAATTTGTCTACAATTTTCCTGAGAGTTTTTATTTTAATATCTGGATGACAGGTAGGTTCTTTTCAATTTCTATTTGACCCTCTGATCTAAGATATCAACACAATTTTCTCTGATAATTTTTTTGAAATGTAATTTCTAGGTTTTTCTAACAAGGCTTCCCTATACTCTAACTCGTACATTCTTTTTTCTATTTTCTAGCTCTGTTGTTTTTCCAATGAAAATTTTTACATTGTCTTCTTTTTTTATTCTTTTTTTCTTTGTTTTATTATTTCTTGAGCCCTCATAGTTTCTGTTTGCCCACTTCTTATTTTTAAAGAATTAAATTTTTTAGTGAGCTTTTGTACCAATTTTGCTTTTTTGATTATTATTATTATTGCTTTTTATTTACAAAATATATTCATGGGTGATTTTTTTCAACATTGACCCTTGGAAAACCTTCTCTTCCAACTGTTTCCCTCGTTTTCCCCACTCCTTCCCCTAAATGGCAGGTAGTCCAATACATGTTACATATGTTAAAATATATGTTCAATCCAATATATATATATATATATATATATATATATATATATACATATATATATATACACATATTTATACAGTTATCTTGCTGTATAAGGAAAATTGGATCTAGAAAGAAAGAAAAAAACCTGAAAAGGAAAACAAAAATGCAAGCAAACAGTAACATATTCATTTCCCATAGTTTTCTCTCTGGGTATAGCTTATTCTCTTCTTTACTGAACAATTGAAACTGGTTTGAATCATCTCATTGTTGAAGAGAGTCACATTCATCAAAGCAACTTTGCTTTTTTAAGGAGTTATTTTCTTCACTGAATTTTTGCATTTATTTGAATTTATTCTCTTTACATTTTTATTTTGTATCTTTTTATACATGTACTTGTAGTATCCTCAATTAAACAATAAAATCCTTGAGGGTAGTGATTAGGACAATCTTTGTATGCATATCACTAGTATATACAACATAATGGGCTAAATAATTTTTGTTGTTATTGCTGTTAATTGATTGATTCTCTTCACCTGTGTCTCATCTACAAAATGGCAGAGTGAAACTAGATGGCTTCTGAAGTCTCTCTCAGCTCTAGGTCTATGATACTCTGAAACTCTGATTCTTCTTTTCTTTATCCTCCTTCCCCCAAATTTGATTTCTCTCTCCTCAAATCTTCTTCAAGTTTATTTTGTAAATAATTTATTTGCCCCACTGACTCTCCAACTAGTACCTGAAAGTTTTCACCTGGGCTCTGCAAATTTAAATAATAATATTAATTATATTTCATTTTAATTGGTTTGTTTCATAATTCTAGGTAGTTGTTGTATGTATTTTAAACTATGATTCTTAATTTATATTTTAATATATTTAACATCTACTGGTCATCCTGCCATTGGGGGAAAGGGTGAGGGGAAGGAGAGGAAAAATTGGAACAAGAGGTTTGGCAATTGTCAATGCTGTAAATTTACCCATACATATAACCTGTAAATAAAAGCCTATTAAAATAATAATAAAAAAAACCCAAACCTATGATTCTGAGAAAGAAAACTTTTTAGATTTTACCAATCTGTTTATGTGTCTAAGACACCAAAAATGTTAAAACTATCTGGAATATTATTTTACTTATATGAGTTCTTATAGTATCTTCCCGAATGACTCTAAACTCCTTAGAGAGAGCGATTGTATCTTTTTCATCTTTCTTTCCTTTGGTCAGGTACCTGGTTTTCCAAGCTTGGTATATTCCCTTCTCTCTCTCTTTATCCTTGTCTTTCTTCTCCTTCCTTTCCCCCTTCTCCTCTCCAGTTTCTCATTCTCCCTCTTCCTTTCCATCTCCTTTTCTCTCTTCTTCCTTCCCTCCCTTTTTCCCTTCTTTTCCCTCCCCCCTCTCTCCTTGTCTCTCATTTATTTGTTAATTAATTATTTTATGCACTCATTTATTCATTTGTTTGTTTGCGGATGGTCCTGGCATGTAATTTCATCAGTACAGGGTTTTTTGTTATTGTTGTTGTAGAAACTCCCTTCACTTCTGAAAAAAGGACATTCTTCTATCCTTTATACTTTTAAAGAGTTTCCTATGTCACTGAGAAATTAAATGACTTTCCCATGGCTAATATGTATCAGAGACAGTATTGAAACCTAAGTTTTGTTTTTTGTTTTTTGTTTTTTTTCTGGCTCCAGTCCTCAGCACATCATTGACTAGTATTCCTCGATCCACAGTACCATACTGTTTTTCACTTTCTATTCAGAAAGTGTTTAATGATTAGTTGATGAGTGGGAATGAATTATATTTATGTGAGCAGAATGGTTTTTTTCCTCCTAACTAAGGATATAACTACTGACTTTTCATACTTGGTATGATACCTTAGGGAAAAGCCTGAGTCCAGATCTATTCTTTCAAAAATTCTCCCATTCCCATCCATTCATCAATTCAGAGTTACTTCCTCCAATTAGTCTCAATTACCTAGACCTTGATGTCTGGTTGCTAGTAGATACTTCTTCCAGTACAAGACAAAGGAAAAGTGTATGCTAGAGACAGAATTTCAGTGCCCCAGGCAGGGGAGAATGAAGCCGTCTAGTTGTAATGGCAAACCTATATTGTGTCTGACTTTTTAAAAATAAAAGAGGAGATAAATCTCCCTCTTTTGTTCCAACTGAGGAGTCTACTTGGTGCCCAGATTTATAGATCTGCTGGTTTTTCTAAGCCACCTAGTGTAGTTTGCCAGATTTCTACTCAGACATTTTTAGGATGAACATAAGAATCAAAAAAATAGTTCAGAGGTAATCTAGCCCAATCTATATCTAAGCAATTATCCCCCTCCAATCTATTTAGTAAATACTCATGTAACCACAATTTACATACTTCTAGTGATGGATAACTCAGTACCAATCAAAATATTCCATTTCACTGCAAAACAAATATAAAGGATAGAATGATTTTCTTTATTCTGAGTTAAAATCTGATTTTCTTTAGCTGTTCCTATAGCTGGATCCATCCTAATTCTACATTCTAGGGCCACAACAAACAAATTAATTTCCCTTTGCCCCATGACAGGACTTCATTGTTTTTTTCAAAAGCAATTCAGAAGAATACAAAGAATGCCAGCTTGTTCTACCTCCTATATTCCCTTCAGCAAGCTAACTAGTCCGGCATTTCAGTCTCTTTGTCTTCATTTAAATGCTGCCTGTGTCTTTAAGCGTTATATGTCTGGGCTATCCATTGTAAGGCTGAGAAGTTCTATAGATAATACTGATCAACTTGACTTCTTCAGCTACAGAGAACTATAGATACCTTAGAAATCATCTCCAGTCCAACCTCATCTTACAGAGAAGATAAAATAACCTATGTGAAAGAGTTCAGGTTTCCAAATCTGAAAGCCTTAATTTAAGTCTCATTTAGCTATCGTTTACCAATTATAAGCCAGAAGGTTCTCTGTGCCTCAGTATCTCTAACTGCTAAAATAGGAATAATACTTCATAAGCTAAGAGAGCAGTTATCATGACATGGCCAAAGGCCAGAAGACATGTATTATTATTACAGGTGAGAAAACTGTAGGCTAGAGGAAAAAAAAAAAACTAATTTGCTAAAGTTTAAACAATGAGCATAAAACAGATTCAAATTTGAACTCAAGTCATGATTCCTATTCCAATGGACTTTTGCCTATGTGTGCCTTTATATATCCTTTCATATCACGAGTCAAAAAATTCAAAAAACTTGCAAATTTAACCAATATTTATAAATTGATCACTGAGTCATTGAATATCTGAGGTGAAAGGGATCTCCTGAGATAATTTTACATATGAGGGAGAGAAGTTGAGTGATGAAAGAGTCCACAGTTGCAATTTATAATAATGGCAGAGATGAGACTTGAACCCTCATCTCCTGGTTCTTTTTCAGTTCATTCTTTAGAGACAAATAGCTCACACTATCTTTTTGCTTATTTATTTGGGGACTAGATTTTTAAAAGATCATTTCTTTCTTACCTGACCTAAATCACTCAATCAAACTGAGATCAGTGAAGAACTTAAGACCAAGGTCTCCACTGCATCCAGGACCATCTTCAATCATCCTGATCCATATCTTGCCACTGGACCCAGATGCCTCTGGAGGGGAAAGTGGGACTGGTGATTTTTCACAGTCCTCCCTCAATCAAATATAATTCACTTTTGTGTCATGGTATCCCCTGATGTCATGGTAGCCTTTGAGAAACAAGAACAAAGAACAACTCCATACCAAATAGGATACCAAGACGTATCTGGCAGCTCTACAGGGAGCTTACATTTGAACAGGGAAGATAAAAAAATTTACTCTGGGGATTTCAGCAGTGCTCCAGGACATAGAAGGTTGAGTTTGGGCAGGTAGGGTCCCTAGGAGGCTGAAAGTTTCACCTTGACCAGGAGAGGGCAGCATTGGCTTGGTTGGGTGATCTCAAGAGTTTATTGCACAGAGCTGGGGCATAAAAAATGGCTACCAGGAGGCAGGGAAGTCCTAAGGTTAGCTCCTCGGGAATGCAGTATAAGGAAAGAGAAATGGGTTGTCAATGTCATAGAAGAATGAAGTCCCAACACCAGCTGGGAAAAAGGACCCTGGGAGGCTACCAAGTGCAAAGTCAACAAACCAGGAAGGAGCAAGAGAAATTACCAGGGTACTTAGTCATTGGTAGTGCTCACTGCTATAATGCTTCTTGAAACATTTTGTTGAAACAATGCTGGAAGGTGGAAATCAGAAATAACATCGACCTCATTTTGCAGAGGGAGAAATTAAGGCTTGACTTGGTGATGTGATTTCCCCAGGCTTACACACCTGGTAAACTCCCGGATTACAGAGGAACCCAAGAATTCTGATTGCTGGTTTATAACTTTCCTGTATGCCCCAAGCTCCTAAGTGAGCCAAATGCTGAGACCAGAGGCAGAGAGAGCCAAGAAGTCCCCAAATAGCAGAAATATGTTCAGAGGTTCATGAGCGTCACGCCAGGTTGAGACCTGGCTCTAGAAGCTAGGGTATGTTTAGCCTGAACAGGTGAATTTGGGAGGAACATAACAGCTTTTAAGAAATTAAAAATTATGAGGTGGGAAGAAGTGTTAGACTTACTTTGTTGGGTCCTTGAGAGCAGAGCTACAATCAACGAATCACTTGCTAAGGATGAGAATGTAGTCCCGCTTAGGATGGATGAGCTGTAGCAATTTCCCCATCGCTGAAGATCTTCACGAAGAGCTAGATGACCACTCACTGGTCAGAGATTATAGAGGAATTCATCATTTGGTTAGAGGATAAAATAAGTGTGATATAATGTTTATTGATTAAAATGGTTAAAATCACCTGCTCTAACTTGGAGTCTTAATTTTTATACTTAGTTCTGTGGATAATATTGCCTGACTTTAATTAATCCAGTAAGCCTTTAGTAATAATAATAATAAAAAATAGCATTTCTGTAAGCACTTATTATGTAATAAGTACTTCACAATTATTGTCTCATTTGATCCTCACAACAATCCTAGCAGGTAGATGCTATTTTCCTCATTTTTTACATAAAAAGAAACTGAGGCAGACAAAGGTTAAGTGATTTTCCTAAAATCATGAAGCTAGTAAGTGAGGCTAGATTTGAACTGAGGACTTTAAGACTCAAGTATTTCATCAACTGTATTAATTAGCTCTCCTTAGTAAGGTTATACTATGTGTCAGAGACTGGGCTATAAAATGGCTACACGAAAATAAATAAATTATATCCTAGAGCTCATTTCTGAGTCGCAGTTTCTACATCTATAAAATGGGGCTAATGATAGTTGATCTTGCTACCTGATAGATTTGTCATGAAAAAAAGTGCTTTGTAAAAGCCTGTGCAACAGAAATTAGAGACACATTTATAAATATCATAGTGTAACTTCAACTATCTTGTCTAACTCTAAAATTGTCAAAGTCCACAGAAACAGTGAGAATCATTTGCCCCTGGGGAAATTTCAGTGGACTCTCCTGACCTTTGGCAGAATGGGAAGGCATTTAGAAAAAGAAGCATTAAGAATGGGCCACTTTGGCTAGAAACTGGAAAATGAATGGATGCCCATCAATTGGAGAATGGCTGGATAAATTGTGGTATATGAATGTTATGGAATATAATTGTTCTGTAAGAAATAACCAGCAGCATGAATACAGAGAGGCTTGGAGAGACTTATGTGAACTGATGCTGAGTGAAATGAGCAGAACCAGGAGATCATTATACACTTCGACAACGATATTGTATGAGGATGTATTCTGATGGAAGTGGATTTCTTCAACAAAGAGAAGATCTAATTCAGTTCCAACTGATAATGATGAACAGAACCAGCTACACCCAGAGAAGGAATACTGGGAAATGAATGTGGACTACTTGCATTTTTGTTTTTCTTCTCAGGTTATTTTTACCTTCTGAATCCAATTCTTCTTGTGCAACAAGAGAACTGTACGGATCTGCACACATATATTGTATCTAGGATATACTATAACATATTTAACATGTATAAGACTGCCTGCCATCTAGGGGAGGGAGTGAAGGGAGGGAAGGAAAAAGTTGGAACAGAAGTGAGTGCAAGGGACAATGTTGTAAAAAAATTACCCACGTATATGTTCTGTAAAAAAAAGTTATAATTAAAAAAAAAAAAGAACGGGTCACTTTTCGTTGTAGATTGGTTTCCAAGAGCAGTAGGTTAGGGGAATAATGGGGGATGGTAAGCACACACACACACACACACACACACACACACACATGTTGGATAAAGGCATTTCAATTTTTTAGCTAGGGTGGATAGAAAGCTGAGTCAGAATCACCTCTCCCACCTCCTCCTAAAAAAAGAAATGATTTTGACAGCTGAAAAGAATCAGCCAAATTAAATAACATGATATTTAGTATTTAGTATGTGGTCAGTTATGTCTGATCTTTGTGGTGTTTGGGTTTTTCTTGGTAAAGATACTGGAGTGGCTTAGTCATTTCCACCCCAAAATCATTTGAGGTTTTGTAGACAAAGATATTGGGGTGGTGTACCATTTTTTTTTTCTACAGCTAATTTTACATATAAGGAAACTGAGGCAAAGAACATTAAATGACTTGTCCAGTGTCAGAGAGCTAATAAGTTTCTTGAAACAGAATTGAACTCATGAAAATGAGCCTTTCTGACTTCAGGCTTGGTATGCTACCCACTGCACCACCTAGCTGCTATCATTTTAATTTAGAAAAATAGAAAGTCTATAAGTGGACTTCAAATATCAATTTCACAAGTAAAAGGTGGGTAGGTGGCTAGAATAGATATAACTATATGTGTTAGAATAGAACATAGCATCACAAAACCAAATTGAGAAAGCATTAGAATTCAAAATACTAGTATATATAATCCAGATTTTCTAGCAGGAAGATAGAAATATATATATATATATCTATATCTATAGATAGAGCTATCTTTCTTTATATCTTTCTAGGTTTATTTATAACTAACTATATGTCTAAAGATACAGATATAAGTATTTACATGAATAGATAGATAGTAGAATAGATTATATAGAAATAGATGGTAGCTAGAAATAGATAAATAGATAGACAAATTGATTTTGATTTTTTAGTGGACTGCAAGTTAAATGTGAATCAACAATGTGCCATAGTAATCCAAGAAAAATCAACTTGATTTTAGGCCACATCAATGATGGCAGATTGTCTAGGAGGACAGAAGAAATGGTCCTAATTTTTTCTCTGCTACATCCTAAATATTGTGTATCATTCTGGGCATCATGTAATAGAAAGGATACTGTCAAGCTATAGAATGTATAAAGAAGGATCAACACTATGGTGAGGTAACTGGAAACCATTGCCAATCATGCTTTCTCCATTATAATTCCCAGTCCTCCTCTTTCCTCACTCTGGTCCTTAATTACATATTTATAAAATTCTGCAATATGTGGTTGCTAGAGTCCCTCCCAACTGTGATATTCGATCTTCTAAGTTCTAAAATCCACCAAAATAGAATCTTCTCTTTGCTAAGATCCTGTCCAGCTTAGCATTCCCTTTTCTCTGTTCCAAACTTTTTTCCAGCTTTGGCATTCTGAGTTGTAGATGCTAGCATTCTATATTCCACTTCTGTGTCTTATTTCTAAAGTCCATTCTATGTGTTAGGATCATCTCTAGGTCTGGTATTCTCTATTCTAAGGCTTCTTCTAGCTCTAGTATTCTGAGTTATAGTTGCTAGCATGTGTTTCCTGTTAATCTATCCCAGTGGATAGAATGTTTTAAAATTAGAAAGACCAGTGTTCAAATTCCACTTCAAAATTTAGTAGTTTTGTGATAATTTCTGGCAGTCTTAGTTTCCTTATCTATGTTATAAGGGAAAACAGCAATATCTACCCCAGTATTATTGTGAAAAACAAATGAGACAATATATGTAAAATGCTTTGCAAACCTTAAAGCATTGTATATATGCTAATTGTTATTAATATGATCACCATCATCATCATCATCATCATTATTATTATTTTCTCTATTTTCAGGACTCTTCCTGTTAGAAAATCTAGTTCATACATACTAACATTCTGATTTCTAATGCTCCCTCCCTTTAGTTCTGTTATTCTATATTCTATTCTAACATTCTGCGTCCTAAGGTCTCTCTCAGCTCTAACCTTGTATGATTTTATTATTCTAATACTGACTGTTCTCCTGAATGCCAGAGGGTAACAGGTGTTGATTGAATCACTCCCGCTAACAGCCAGGACAGTAATTGGCCTCTTTCTTTGCCGCCTAGCCTTTGATTTCCCTCTCTCTCTTTTGCTTATCTGACAGACTCTGGGGAGATTTGATTAAGAGCCCAGGCCCCAGCTACACATCACAGAAAATCACCACCACTCACACTGGCTCCTTTTGTTATCCCATGGTCATGTCTCCCTCTCTCCCTGACCTCGCTTGCCTTTGAAGTGACTCTCTCGCTTTCTTGAGAACATATTTGAATGCCTTTGGATTCTCCACTCAAGTCAAATAGGGGGATTCACCATTCCCCAAATGGCCCCCATTATTTCCTGCCTCCATGCCCTGTTCATGCTGTCTCACATTGTCCCTTCTGGAATACCCTCCTTCTTCTTTTTGACATCATATGCATTTTTCAAATTCAAGAATGCATTCTTAGTATTTTAGATCCATAGTATTAGAGCTGTAAGGTGCCTTAGAGCTTATCAAATCTAGTTTCATTTTAGAGATAATGAAACCAAATCCCAGAGAGATTGAACAACTTGCTGAAAGCTCCGGAGGAAATAAATAGCAGAGCTGAACTCTGAGTCTAGAGTACCTAGTATCCAAATTTATTCATCAGTTCATCCATTTATATATTCAATGAATGCTCATTATTGATCCTCATTGCTCTTTTTATTTTGGGGATTTTACACTCCCACAATCCCTTTCCTAGCACTCTGACAGCCCCCTGTTATTACAGTGCACTCTTTATTCCTTCATTTATCTTTTAAACATAGGTGTTCCTCAAGTATCTACCTTCAATTTTCTTCCATCATTATGAACTAGGTAGTGTAATAGATGTGTGTACACACACACGCGCATGCATACACACACATACACACACATATGTTAAAATAGTGCATAGAATCACAAAATCAAATGGAGGGAGCATTAGAATTCAGAATATTACTATATATAATCTAGATTTTCTAACAGGAAGATGGAATTATAGATAGAACCATCTTTATAGCTTTCTGGGTTTATTTATAACTAATTATGTGTCTAAGGATGGATTCAAATCTGGCCTCTGAAATTTAGCTATGTGATCCTGGGCAAGTCAAAGAACTTCTTTCCCTCAGTTTCACCTTTTGTAAAATGGGGATAATAAAGCACCTATCTTCTGAAGTTCTATTATGAGAATATATGAGATAATATTTGTAAATATTAGTACAGTCCCTGGCTTATTGTAGGCATTTAATAAATCCCTGTTCTTACTTTTTTTTCCCTCAACTCATTTCATTCAGTGATCTCCACTACCAGAGCTTTTGTTTTCTCCACTATGCAAGAGGTTAGAATGGCAAGACACTTGTCAAGGACTCTATGGAAAAAGGGGCCAGACAAAGCGGAGGGGGGAGAATTTCATTTTACTATTTTACTATCTCATAAATAATCTATTTCATCATGAGATAGTTCTAGCTCTCTTTGTTTATTTCTTCATTAAATTAAGCTGAAATCTACATTCCTATATCTTTTACCTTTTGGTCCTAATTTGGTCCTAGTTGGTCTTCTGAGATCTGGTCATCCTTAGAAGTATGAAACATTGCACATAACATCTGATTTATTTCCCCCTGATGTATTGATGTTTTGCTGATTTTTATCTCTTCTATTTTCTTTTTTCTTCCTTTTTGTTATGAGAGATTTCTGCCTGGTAGGAAATGTGGGGGGTGGGGGGACAAAGGGGGAAATGTAGATGATTTTAAAATGCATGCAAACACATGTTTGTGTGTGCATGCACACATGTAAATGAGCACATATATACATATGAATTTATATAATAATACAAATTATTTTTAAAATAGACTCAGTTTTAAGAACACTTCCAGCTCTAATGATCTAATTTCAACTCAATGAAATTCAATGAATATTCATTAAATGCCTATTATGTGCAAGACACTGTATTCAGTGCTGAACATAAAAAGGCTTTGTGCTAAGGGAGCCTATTCTAGTAGAGGAATATACATATTCATGCATACATGCATGTATGCATATATACATATGAATATATTAAACATATAAATATGTGTATATGGTATGTGTGTATGTAGATGGTAATGGTCCAGAAAACTGCCTCTGAAAGAACTTAGGGGCTAGAAGCAGAATAAAACATGAATATCAATAACTATAATATACAATAATACATGATAACTACAAGTTAGAATTGTGATTATGAGAAAGCTCCAAGAATGAATTGACATTTGAAAGAAGCATCTCCAATAGATGTATATGGGAAAGGGGGAAGTCCATTTAAGAAGTGTGAAATTGGGTGAGCTAATTTCCAAAGGACTAGAAGAATAATGGAGAGTTGTCCAGTTCGACTGAAATGTAGTATTTATGAAGAGTAGTAGCACAGGCTTAGTCTTGAAAAATGGATTAAAGCCAGATTATTGAGGACATCAGATTCCAAAATGAAGAGTTAAATCCTTTCTTCTTTTCTAAATGTGAAACCACTGAGAGATTTTTTTTTTTAGTAGAAAAGTTAGTGACATGACTGGAATGATAAATTAAGATCTGCTTAATTTATGTAAAATAAATGAGTAAAGATTACTCATGCAGTAGGTGGAAGTAAAGATTAGAAAAATATAGAATGTATTCAAGTAGACAACATATGAGCATGGCAATAATATAGACAAAAAGAGATGAGAACATGTATCAGGGTATTTGTAATTGTAGTTCAGAAGATATTGTCAGGAGAGAAAATAGAGAGTCAGAATACTTAAAACATGCTAACTTATTTGGTATGCTGATGAGGGAAGAAGACGATCAAGGGGTGGCCTTTGGGCTATAGACCTGGATAATTTGGAGAACTGTGGAGTTAGCAAGCAAATAAAGAATTTAGAGGGGAGATCTGATTTGGGGAAAAGATTGATTACTTTTGAACATTTTAAGATTTTTTTTATTAACTTCTGGAAATACAGCAAACAGGAAAATAAAACTCAAGAACTTGGGGTGAAGAAATGGATTTGGGAGTCATGTGTAGAGAGTTGATCATTTAAATATCTTATATGGTTGAGATCACTACCAAGGAGTTTTAGAGAAATGAATGAAAAATACCAAGAGCATAAATTCTGTAGATATAGTTTAAGAGAAGGAAGAAAATGGGTGAGAACAACAACAACAAAAAAAAATCAGAGAGGGATTGATCCAAGTAGGGAAGAACTATGAAAGTAAAGTACAATGGAAACAAGGAGATGCTGGTTGATACTTAACAATTGGATCCCCCCAAAAAATTATACACAACACAATTTTAAGTTTAATCTGCATTGTGAATCTGCATTATATTATTATCTCTTCTATAATTTTCTTGATTTTATCATTTGATCACTATCACTTGATTTTATCACTAAGTCATTAGTAACCTTTAAGAAATCTGTGTGGATGAAATACAGATTTCACAAAAGGGAGCCCCAAGTGAATATACAAAATAATAGAAACAATGAGCACAGACCCAAAGAAAATCCCTTTCAATGCTAAAATTTTATATCTTGGGTCATCTGGTCATGACAGTCTACATTCTTTTTTTCAAATTCACTTCTAACTCAATGTTTTTTTTTTTTGTTTTTGTTTTTGTTTTTTTTTTTTGATTTAAGATCTTTTTCAGTTATACTGCATAGAACCTTCCATTGCTCTTCAATTTCTTCCCTCTCCAGATTTTTTCACCTGCCTCAACTGCTTTGTCAGCCTAGAAGGGTCATCTTACACTGTAACCCTCTGTATCTTATTTGCTAGTTTCTCTAAGAACTTCAATTTTGAGGAAATTCTCAAGGTAATCATCCTTCACTCTTGTCCCATTTCCACTATTGATTCCTGATTGCCACCATTTCCCAAATGAGTGCTTTCTCAACCTGCCTTCCAACACATACTTTTCAGTTGCCTTTTATATATTGTATTCTCAAATTAGAATCTAGGCTCCTTGGAGATAGGGGAAAATTTTCCTTTTGCTTGTATTTGCATTTGCAATATTTATCACAATGCCTGATGCATACTGAATGTTTTGCAATTGCAAGTTGACTTGACTTGTCCCCTACCACCAACATGATCTTTGTTTCAAAGTTTCTTCCAACTTTTGTATTTATGTTATGTGTTCCATGCCCCTTTCTAGCTCTGACATTCTAGGTACTGAAATCCTTCCAATTTTAACATTATTTGTTCTAACATTCTGTAGCCTTCTTTTCTTTTACTTATTCATAATTTTATTTTTTTGAGTATATGTAAAACTAATTTTTAATGCTTAGTTTTAAAACTTTGAGTTATGTATTCTTTCCCTTCCTCCATCCTTATGTAATTAGCCAGAACTCTGTACTTGAAACAAGGATTTTTATAAGATGTTAACTCAGTGGAGTTGATAAGATAATGGTTATCTAGTTTAGCATGGTGATTAGTAGTTCTCTAGTTCAGGATGATTGAATTAATCTTATAACAAATAATGGTTCCCTAGTCATATAATGATTGGCTTATACTCAGTATGATGAATGGACAAATTGTAATAGAGTATTTAAGAGGCCAGAGTCAGACCTAGAAGGGGACTAGGACAGACTCAGAGAAGACAGAGGACTGGAGGCTGGAGCTCAAGGTTTCAGAACCAAGGAGAGACATTCATTCCATCTCACACCATCGTGGTGGCTCTCCTCCTTTGCTTCTTCACTGAAACCAAGACTCTGGAGGACCTTCAGAAAGCTAGCCCTAGTCTCAGGTGAAGGAGACAGACTTTGAAGGAGATAATAAAATTTTTGGACTTTATCTCTGGCTATTCTTATGGTGATTACTCTGCTGAAATGAAGGTTGCTCAGAAACCTCCAGAAAACTAACCAGAACACTACAAAAAATGTCTAAATGTATGTTTCAATCTGTATTTATTCAGACACCATCAGTACTTTCTCTAGGGATGGATATCATTTTTCATCATAAGCTCTTCTCTAAGTCATTCATAGCTGATCATCTTAAAAATATTGTTCTTATTTTGTAAACTGTATATTTCACTTTGCATCACATGATGAAAGTCTTCCCAGGTTTTTCTGAGGACATTCAGTTCATGATTTCTTATATTATGGCATAATAGTATTCCATCATAATCACAGATCACAATTTGTTCAGCCATTCCCTAATCGATACGCATCCCCTCAATTTCCACTTCTTTGCCACCAGAAAAGAGCTATGTAAATATTTTTGTACAAACAGGTCCTTTTTCTTTTTATTAATCTCTTTGGAGATATAGACCTAGTAGTGGTATTGTTAGGTCAAAGGGTATGCATGATTTTATAGCCCTTTATACATAATTCCAAATTGTTCTACAAAATGGTTAAATCAGTTCACAACTCAACCAATAGTGTATTAATGTCTCATCTTCCTCACTTCCCTTCCATAATTTATCATTTTCCCTTTTTTGTCCTATTTGCTAATCCAATATATATGGTAGTACCTTTGAATTGCTTTAATTTGCACTTCTCCAATCAATAGTGAGTTAGAACATTTTTTCATAAAGCATATAACTATAGATAGCTGTAATGTTTGGGCTAGCTTTCTGGAGGACTTCAGGACCAGTCTTGATCTTAGTGGAGGAGTGCAGGAGGCAGGAGACTTACCAGAAGAATGGTCAAAAATGGAATGTCTCATTTTCAGTCCTCTCAGACCTTAAAATACTGTATTACAATTACATCATTACAGCATACTAAATATGTGGGAACTAGAGAACCATTACATCACTATACTAAGTACTAAGTCTATATGTGAACTAGAGAACCATCATCTCATCATTTCACTGAATTAACACCTTATTGTAAGTATCCTTGTTTCAAGTATACTTCTCCAGATTTTGACCCTCTACAGACAGCTTTGATTATTTCATCTGAAAACTGCTCATTCATATACACATGCATATACACATATGTAGTTTGTATATTTTGTGTGTGTGTGTGTATGTGTGTGTACTGTCCTAATAATGAGCAAATTCTTAGAGTTACAAATATTATCTTTCTATGTAGGAATGTACTAAATCTCTCATGAATTTGCTTTCTTGTTTACCTTTTATGCTTCCCTTGAGTCTTGTATTTGAAAGTCAAATTTTCTATTTAGCTCTGCTCATCAAGAATGTTTAAAAGTTTTTTATTCCATTGAAAGACCATTTCTCCCTAAAATTTGCTGGGTAGGTAATTCTTGATTGTAATCCTAGGTCCTTTGCCCTTCATGATATTTCAATCTAAGCCCTCCAGTTCTTTAATGTAGAAGCTGTTAAATATTGTGTTATCCTAGCAGTAGTTCCACAGTATTTGAATTGTTTCTTTCTAGCAGCTTAAAATATTTTTTTCTTTCCTTGACATGAGATGTCTGAAATTTGATTATAATATTCCTGGTATTTTTTTTTTGGGGGGGGAATCTCAGTAGGCTATTGGTAGATTCTTTTAATTTCTGTTTTACCTTCTGATACTAAAATATCGAGTTAGTTTACCTTGATAGTTTCTTGAAAGATGAAGTCTAGTCTTTTTTAGATCATGGTTTTCAGATAATGCAATATTTTAAAAATTATCTCTCCTGGATCTATTTTTTTCAGATCAAATTCTTTTCCAGTGAGATATTCCATCTATTTTTCATGGTTTTGGTTTTGTCTGTTTCTTGATTTTTCATGTCATTAGCTTTCATTTTCTCAATTCTAATTTTTTAAGGAATTATTTTCTTCTGTGAGCTTTTGTACTTTATTTTCCATTGATTCTATTTTTTAAGGAGTTTGTTTTTCTTCAGTGAATGTTTGCACCTTTCTTTCTATTTGACTTTTTTTTTTTTTGATGAGGCAATTGGGATTAAGTGACTTGTCCAGGGTCACACAACTAGGAAATGTTAAATATCTGATTTGAATTCAGGTCCCCCTGACTTCAGGGCTGGTGCTCTATCCACTATGCCACCTAACTGCCCCAATTTTGCTTTTTTAAGGTATTCTTCTCCTCATTGGCTTTTTCTGTCTCTTTTACCTTTTGGTCTACTCTGTTTTATGAGGTGATATTTTCTTCAGCATTTTTTGTCCCTCCTTTAACAAATTGTTGACTCACTTTTTATGGTTTTCTTCCATCACTCTCATTTCTCTTCCCAATTTTTCCTCTACCTTTCTTCCTTGATTTTCAAAATCTTTTTTGAAATATTCCATAGTCTGAGACCAATTCATATTTTCTCTTGAAGACTTTTGATAGAGGAGCTTTGACTTTGCTGTCTTCTTCTACGGATAGCCTTTGTTTTTCCCCACCATCATAGTAACTTTTATGGTCAGAATGTTTTCTGTTTTTTGCTCATTTTCCTATCTATTTCTTGAATTTTAACTCTTCATGGAAGTGGGATTCTGATTTCAAGGTGGAGAACACTCTGTTCCAAGCTTCAAGGACTGTGTACAGCTGTTTTCAGAGATACTTCTATACACCTCTAAGTTTTCAGTTATTCCACATTGTTATGATCTAAGGAGAAATGTGTTTATTATTCTCCTGGCCTGTGCTCTGCTCTGTAAATGACCACAAACACTCTTTTCTGCCCTGTAAGTGGGAGGATTATTCCCTGCTCCACTATCAATATGAGTTCTGGTTCACTAATTCTCTTCCTCACCCTGTAACTGTCCCCCCACTACTGCAAGCCAGATCTGAGTGTGAGAAAACAACAGAGTCCTGCTTCAGTGCTAGCAAAGAGGCCCCTGTTGTCTCCTTCTGTCCAGTTGTTTGGTTCCCTTACTATTGGCTGAGAGCAGCCACCATCCCTGCTGATTCAACGGCTCCCAGGGCTTGCTCCTGTTTCGGAGCAGGCTGGCCTGGGCTGGATTATAATCTACTCTCACCAAGGAGGACAGACCCTTCCTGGAGACCTTTTAAGTTGCCTGGAACATGTGGGCTGGGAAGTCTGAAAATTGCCACTGCTGCCACTGATTCAATCACCACAAAGCCTGCTGCTGGTTTGGTGGGAATAGTCTGTACTGGTCTGGCCTGTTCCACTTCTACCTGATACAACAGATCTTTCCTGCTGAGCATCTAAGTTGTTTTGGAATGGAAAATTCTTTCACTCCATCTTCTTATAGGTTCTGCTTCTAGAATTCTAGAATTTGTTTAGAATTTTATTTAAAGGTATCTGGAGAAGTTTGAGGGAGAGCTCAGGTAAGTCCCTGCCTTTGTTCCACCATCTTGCTCCTACCCTTATTCTATGTTTTTTTTTTTTTAAGTCTTTTCTTAGTTCTAATATTCTAGGTTTTAATACTTTAAGACCTAGCTTTGATGTCATTTTGCAAAGAATATTGTCTTTACCTCTTTCCAATGAGATGTAGCGCCTTGCTGAACTGCTGCTTCTTGTTCAGAGCCTCCTTCTGAGAAAAAAAAATACATAAATAAATAAATCAGAAAAGTGAAGTCTGCAATCACCACTCAGCTCCAGCTCATGTTGATGCTTGGAGAGAGGAAGCCAAAAGCAGCTGAGCTCCTGCGGGTGCTGCAATCAAATCTGTTGAATGTCAACATCAATTTGCCTCCATGTTATCAGCCAATAGGGAGGAATTTTCCAATAAACATAAGATTAAAATCAACAGCAAGGCAGATTCCATGGGGTCTCCTGGAAGGGAGTCAGGCATTGGAGTTAGGGGACAAAGGTTTTATTCCTGCCTCCACTGTGGAATCACTCTGTGATCCTAGACAAATTGCTTCCCTCTCTTATCCTATTTCCTGGTGTCCCCTGCGCTTTTCTCTCTTTCACATAGGGGTATTACAAGGGTCAAATACGATAATGGATGTGAGAATGACCAGGATTATAAAAGAAATTGTAAAGGAAGAAAAGAAAGCATGGGACAATGACTCTAGAGAATTCCTACTGAATTAAACTGAGTGAAATTTAGCAAACACTGATTTATCATTAACAGTGTAAACAATCCTGTATATTGTGCTGAAATAGAGATAGTAGGCTTGAGATTTTGTTAGAACAGATGAATTAATTTGACAGTCCCTGCCCTCAAGGAGATTAGATTTTGAATGACCAAGTAAGTCATGGCAATACACAAATGAAAACTACTTTAAAGTGTATGTGTGTGCGTGTGTGTGTGTGTGTGTGTGTGTGTGTGTGTGTGTAAGAGAGAGAGACAGAGACAGAGACAGAAAAACAGAGACAGAGATGAAGACAGAGAAAAAAAAGAGAGAGATACTGACTGACAGATAGACACACAGAGAGAAAGAGATAGAGAAAGAGAGAGGAAAGAGAGAGGACAAAACCAAAGTACTATGTGACTTTTGGGGAGAGAGTTCCTTACTAAATTTTGTATCACCGATGGCTTCATGGAACAAGTAACACTTAAGTTGGATTTCAGAGAAAGAAGGATTTTGACAGGTAGAGATGAGGTAAAGGGAATTTGGCTTGAGAATCAGAAAATGTAAAGGTGCAGAGATGAGAGAAAGGGTGGCATTTTCTAGAAAGCAATAAATAATGATGTTTGACTTGGGACTAGAGCCCCATGGTTCTATTACTTAGTCACTATGCGACTATGGGAAAATCACTTCACTTCTCTGGCCCAAGTTTCTTTAACTATAAATGGAGATGATGATGATAATAATAATAATAATAGCCTGCCTCTGAGGAAGGATATGAGCAAGGTACTTGTATAATGGAAAGTATTACATAAACATAAGTCATTATGTTCTCCAGTCATTTGTCCCTCATTTTTCATATCAGAAGTTCATAGATATAGGCCTGAAATCAATGTTTAAGGTCTTCTTCTCCAATATTCCTCACTTTTCAAGAGATGAGCTGTGGTTCAGATAGATAAATGATATGCTAATCATCTCACAAGAAATTAGTGGACAAGAACCTAAGGCTCCTGAATCCCATTTTAAACTGCTTCCCACCACCATTTCTCCCAAATCAAACCACACGGGATGTATGCAATAGGTTCTTCTGATCCACAAGTTTAAAATGATTCATCAATGCAACTTAGCAAAGAAAAAAAAATCCCAGAAACTTTTGGTTACACTTACAAAGAGGGATAGTATATAGAATGAAAGACCTAAGAATTCTACTATTCCTTGTCCCCATAATACCCCAATTGATGGGCAGTATTCAATTGAAGATACTAAATTATGGGAAATACTATAAGTGGGAGCATGTACATAACATAAGATGTAACAAAGGAAATAGAATCATATGATTGGAGGATAAGTTGAAAGAACTAAAGATGTTTAGACAAAAGAAAAGTTTTGGCAGAGAAGGAAAGAAGTATGTTTATTATCTTTATCAGACAGAAGAGAGCTCAGGCCTAATACCAAAGGGTAAAACTTGGAAAATGCAAAGGAAAAAAATGTTTTGCTTTTATATGAAAGAACTTTTTTTTTTTTTAAACAATCATAGTTGTCCACTTTGGAATAGGTTGCTTCAACTGTAGGAAGAAGTTTCCTAATATTGGATATTTTCAAGTGGCTATTAAATGACTATTTCTTGGTTATACTCCAACTTTCTTTAAATCTTTGCTTTTGGGGGGAATGGAGGAGATGGTATTATAACTAATGCATGAATAGAACTTATCGTCTAGATCTTGTATTTGTTTATATTGGGTGGTAGGATCCATTCAGGGCCAGTCCTTAGAGTGAGGATAGAAAAGTTTATCTGTTGGTTCTAGTTTCACTTAAAAGTGCCATTTATCTATGTAGAGTTTCATTTGCCTATGTGAAGGTAATACAGTTGTCTTCAAGTGGACCATGGGGTGACCCTGACCACTCTCCACATATTCTATCCAGCAGCTATAGATACAAACTATCTTCTCTATAATTGTGTTCTCTGTTTCCCTTCAACAGGCTCCTCCAATGAAAAATGGCCCTTTGGATAGAGCTTACGAACTAATTTACATAGAATTAATGTTGTATATAAATAGGTATTTGGTATTAGCAGTTAAAATTTTGGATTCTAACAAAAACAAGTTTATCGACCCTAGGAAACTTATGATCTCTAAAAATGATCACAATTTTAACTTCACTATTTCATGGGATCATTATCAGAAAGTGTTTCATATATCTTAATGAGCTATAGAAATGGGAGTTATTATTATATTGATTATTAATGTCCAGAAGAGGATAGGAGATGATTACCTCACAACTTAACCACTTTACCTCAATTCAAAAGAAGAGTCAAATGTCTATTACAGTATGATAATATTTAGAGCTGGAAGAGACCTTTGAAATTTGTAGAACAAAAGTTGATAATCTAAGATCTAATACAAACACAAAACACATACTTACATGCATAAATAAATATATATAGGTCACATTTGTGTGTAAAACATACAAAAAATATGTCTGTATATATTTGTGAAATTGATTACAGCATTTTAATGCAATTGATTTTCTTTGCAATATTCTATATTTTATGCATTTAAGAATATTACTCTGAGAAGGAGTTCATGGACTGTGCCCATTTATCAAACAAGTTGAAGGGGAGAAAAAGTTAAGATTTGTTATAAATAAATCCACTATGCTTCCAGATAAGAAAATTTAGATCCAGAAAGGTTAGGTTATTTGACCGAGGTTATGTAGTAAATTACTGAAGCAAGTTTTGAATTCATGTCTTCTAACTCCAAATCCAAGCAACTATTATATCATTCTAGGCTATTAGGGGGTGGAGATATCTTTGTTGATTAAATGCTTTATAGAAATTCTCACAACATTTTACTTAGGCAGGCACATTTCTTATATTCTATGTCTTCCTTTAGACCTCCAAACAGAGCTAGCCTTGGTATTATTCCTCCAGTCCTATCTTTCTCAACCTTTAGCCCTAACATCATTCACTATGAAGTTCCCATACTAATGGTATAGAGAGTAAAAATCCAGTACTTCAATTAACAGGATTATAGATTAAGAACTGGGATATAACTGGCTCAAGCTTTTGAAAATCCTTGAAAAGTCACTAATTGCTGATCATTTGTGTATTTTAACAGAACACTGGAATCATTGAGGGCTACTGCCCAACCATTTAAGTGTCTCTGTTCAGTAGCAAATATCCAAGGGTGAGTGTGAAGAAAGCAAAGCAATTATGAGAACATCTACTAACATGAAGGAACTGTCATCAGGAACTCAGAGGAGACAATTCCATTTAATTCCAGGGCATTCAGTTGAAACACATCACAATGAAATGTCTTAAGTTACTTTGCCAAACAAATGAAGTGTCCCATTGTCTCCTGTGAAATTTACAGATACACACACACACACACACACACACACACACATAAACACATATACATATATACATATATACACATATATTCTTTAGCTATCTTGGAGAGGGAAGATGACTTCATTAACCCCAAACTCATCAGTTGGTGCCAGGGTACATATCCTACAGCCCCCAACGGAAGTCAATTGTTCTTTGCCCTGTACACAGTGAAAATGCTGACAATACAAAAATCACTCGTAAATGAAACAGATTTCTTCTCTAGCTGTCTTATAAGGTCCAAAATTCAGAGATTCTTAGAATACTAATGTTGGAAATAATTGTAGAAAACACAATATTAAAACACATATGAAATATAATGTTAGATTATAAGGGGTATTAGAGTTTATCTTCAAGTCCAAACTTCTCATTTTGGAGATATGCAAAATGAAGCACAGAAAGAAGAAGCCACCTTTGCAAAGGCACATCATTAGGAAGTAACAGAAGTAGGATTAGATCTCTGGTCTTCTCACTCCCCCAGTCCAATGTTTTGTTTTTATTATTGTGTCTCCTCCCCTTCCTCCACACACATTGTTTTGAAACAGCCAACTATCTATGAAGCAAAAGAAAACATCCACTGAAAAATTGTGTGATTCTGATCTGCTTTAATTCCCTAAGGGAAAACTCTAGGGAGGAACTGTTCACATAAAAAAAATGAAAATTCTTTAGAATTAGGGTGGGACTGAAGGAGTCTTTTAACAACATTCTAAATAGCTACAAGAAAGAAGATTGAAGTCAGTATCAAAGAGAGCTCTAAGGGAAGAAAGGTGTTTGATCAACAGAAGATAAAGCTCCTAGTGGACAATTTCTGCTGTCAGCCTTGTGGATAGTTCTGATGGAGTTTAATGTCAGTGGTCATCAGCATAAATACATTTTCAAGTGGACTGTCTTTGTGATCTGCACAGAGGGTATCATTGAAGGAAATTGGATACGAGATATCCGTGAATATATTCAGGGGCTATAGAGTCTCTCTGGTCAGAGTCAGGGATAATTTTGATGGAAGCTAGTTTTGGAAATAAGGTTCTTATGTCTATGATGTCCTTTTATCTATAAGAATCCCAAGTGGATTTCTTATATGTGGTCCAGATCACTTCTATTCCTCATACAATAGCAGAAAGGCCATTTATGGTAGTTCAAATTCCCTGATACAAAGACCTAGTAGTCATCTCCTCAGTTATCTCCTGCTCTCTGTTTGTGGGTGGCTATACATCCCTTAAGAGAACTGAAGACAGAAAAGATTCCAAATAACATGAAAACAGTATTTTAATAAGTAAAGGATTATATTGTGGATGAAAAAAATAGCATTATTCTGCTTGGCCAAAAAAGAACTATGAATAATAGGAGGGCGTTGCAGAAAAACAGAATTAATTTCTATACAAAAAACAAATTCCAGCAATTACTGTTGTACAGAACCTTAATGAACTATCTTAGAAGGCAATAGATTCTTCATCACTGAAAATCTTCATGTGATGTTTGAATGACTACTTTTAGGGAGATATATTTCTGTCCAGTACAAGTTATATTAGATAGATGACTTATTAGGTCCCTTTAACATTTGTGATTCTATAATGCATCATTGTTGTGTTTATTCCAGGAAAAAATTAATTCTATTTTTTTCCAATTAAAAGTAATCTTTCTCTCCCACATCCCCTCAAGTTAAAAAGAAAAAAAGGAAACCATAACAAATATATATAATCAAGCAAAAGAAATCCACGTATTGTCCAAGTTCAAAAATGTCTCTTTCTACACTTTTAATCTATCCCCTTGTTGAGGTTGAGAAAGGGGTACCCCAAAAGTCCCAGACAAGTATCATGAGTTGTCTCAAAAGAATTTGCAGACTTGAACCCATCTCCTTGTCAAGGGACAAAGTTTTATTGAAAATAATATGATGCCATCGCTAAGTGGACTGAATTTTTTATTTTTTATTTTTTTGTATATGTGTTTTTTAAAAAAAAAACTTTTTATTGACAGAACCCATGCCAGGGTAATTTTTTACAGCATTATCCCTTGCACTCACTTCTGTTCCGATTTTTCCCCTCCATCCCTCTCCTCCCTCCCCCAGATGGCAAGCAGTCCTATACATGTTAAATAGGTTACAGTATATCCTAGATACAATATATGTGTGCAGAACCGAACAGTTCTCTTGTTGCACAGGAAGAATTGGATTCAGAAGGTACAAATAACCCGGGAAGAAAAACAGAAATGCAAGCAGTTTATATTCATTTCTCAGTGTTCTTTCTTTGGGTGTAGCTGCTTCTGTCCATCCTTGATCAATTGAAACTGAATTAGTTCTCTTTATCGAAGAGATCCACTTCCATCAGAATACATCCTCAAACAGTATCGTTGTTGAGGTATATAATGATCTCCTGGTTCTGCTCATTTCACTCAGCATCAGTTCATATAAGTCTCACCAGTCCTCTTTGTATTCATCCTGCTGGTCATTCCTTACAGAACAATAATATTCCATAACATTCATATACCACAATTTACCCAACCATTCTCCAATTGATGGGCATCCATTCATTTTCCAGCTTCTAGCCTCTATAAACATTTTGGCACATACAGGTCCCTTTCCCTTCTTTAGTATCTCTTTGGAGTATAAGCCCAGTAGAAACACTGCTGGATCAAAGGGTATGCACAGTTTGATAACTTTTTGAGCATAGTTCCAAATTGCTCTCCAGAATGGCTGGATGTGTTCACATTCCACCAACAATGTATCAGTGTCCCTGTTTTCCCACATCTCTTCCAACATTTCATGTTGTCTTTCCCTGTCACTCTAGCCAATCTGACAGGTGTGTAGTGATATCTCAGAGTTGTCTTAATTTGCATTTCTCTGATTAATAATGATTTGGTGCATATTTTCATATGGCTATAAATAGTTTTAATTTCTTCATCTGAGAATTGTCTGTTCATATCCTTTGACCATTTATCAATTGAAGAATGGTTTGATTTCTTATAAATTAAAGTCAATTATCTATATATTTTGGAAATAAGGCCTTTATCAGAATCTTTGACTGTAAAAATGTTTTCCCAGTTTATTGTTTCCCTTCTAATCTTGTCTGCATTTGTTTTGTTTGTACAGAAACTTTTCAATTTGATATAATCAAAATTTTCTATTTTCTGGTCAATAGTGAGCTCTAGTTCTTCTTTGGTCATAAATTCCTCCCTCTTCCACAGGTCTGAGAGGTAAACTATCCTATGCTCTTCCAATTTATTTATAATTTCATTCTTTATGCCTAGGTTATGAACCCATTTTGACCTTATCTTGGAGTATGGTGTTAAGTGTGGGTCAATGTCTGGTTTCTGCCATACTAATTTCCAATTTTCCCAGCAATTTTTGTCAAATACTGCGTTCTTATCCCAAAAACTGGGGTCTTTGGGTTTGTCAAACATTAGATTATTAAAGTTATTAGCTGTTTTGAAGTGGACTGAATTCTAAGGGAATTCAGTAAAGAAACCAAAGCAAAGAGATACACTTATATAGTTTTCAATCATAGATATATTAATTCTATGGCTCAAAGGCTAGGGAATCTATCATTGGTATGTGAATTCCACAGCCCAAGGGTAGGGCTAAGGAGTAATCTCCAGATGAATTAAGGGTGGTCTCTGAAATTTATCACTGACCAGATCATCAGTCACCAATGAACTGAGAAGTAGTTTTCGAGTTTCTTATTACATCACCCTCATAATCAGGAGGTTGATTCTCCCTATTCTTTGGAGTCATGACTAATCATTACATTAGTTAAAGTTCTTAAGACTTCCAACCTGGTTTACTTTATAATTTTGTTGTGTAAATTATTCTCCAGGTTCTGTTTACTTCACTCTCATCATATATGTATTCCCAGGTTTCTCTGAAAGGTTTCTTTCATTATTCTTATGACAGGGTAATATTCAATTACATTCATGTATCATAATTTGTTTACCTATTCATCAATTGAGGGGAACCCCTTTAAGGAAAATTTACCAAAAAACTGGTTGATTATGGGTAAAATTAGGCTTGCAATTGAAGGGCATATTGATGTCACTCAAGTCTAAGTATTGATTAAATAAGATAATAAACAATCCTAGGGCATACATGCGTACATCTTTGATGACATCTAATAGAAATTCAAAACATTTGTTAACTGGGTGGCTGCGACTGAATAGATATCATCAGTTCCATAAAGGAAGTTCTAAAGGTGATCAGAAACTGTTCACAGCCAATTGGAGGTTTCTTAATTCAGAACTCTTCATTGGTGGGGCCCCAGAGAAGCAGCAGTTTGGGTACTGATGAAAAAAATAAGGTTTTCCAGGAAGTTCCACAACTGGAATTTATCACTGACCATTGAAGGGCATGATGGGTTGCCCCAGGATGCTGCCTACTGCCATCTTCAATGTCCTTCAGTGACAGTGAACAGTGACAATATGTATTGCCTATATAAAAAACCAACTAATCAGGAAAGTTTTCTGGATTTCTTTTCTTTCTTCTGTACAACCAGGGAACTTAACCTGAGTCTCTCATACATTTAGTACACTCTACTAAATACTACAGTTATTTATCATATCTCCCTACTAGATTATGCTTTGGCTGAGACAGGAAGTGGGTTTTGATTATATCTATTCCCCCCACACTCCCAAACCTGAAGCAGAGGAACATTCACATAGGGAAATAATTAAATAAGTGAAAAAATGGTTAAGGGAACAAAACCAAATGGTGGATTAAAGACAGCAATCCCCCCAAACTCTACCAATATTCTTAAGCAAATAATTTTAAAATGATAACTTGAATTGAATTTTGGAGCAGCAGAATCCACAAAAGCTTTAGGTTAGACATTTTTTCCAGCCTAAGGCAATTTAATAGATTGGCAGGAGAGATCTGTGACACCAGATGGGAGCAGCCTGGAGCTCAAATGGCAACATCAGCAGCAGAGGACCTTGGAGTAAGGTGGCTGAGATAACATTGACAGCAGCAATAGCAGTTTCAGAAGCTCCCATCCCCAAGAGGGTATGAAGTGTGTTCAGCTTATGAGAAAGAGATTATGGGGGAGTCTTTGCTGGATTGGGGTGAAGCTGGCACTGGCTGGCAACTCTATTTTTCATACATAGTTCTGGGTCACAGTCTCAGAGTAGAAAGGAATATCTGTGGTTAGACAGAAAAGGGAGCAGACGCCCTGGTCACAGATCCAAAGCACACTGAAGCACTAGGTTGTGTGGCTGAAGGAGAGGAGGGGGCTTTAGTTAAAGACCACAACTCAAACCATTCAAGCAATAATCACATCTCTTCCTGAATCATACCGCCTTGGAAGCACAGAAAACTTGCTGATTCTCAAAACTAGCTCTGAAAGCAGAAGCACAAAAAAGCCTGAAGCTTGGGACATTCCCCATATACACCTAAGTAAACAGACATCATTTTTTAAGATAAAGTTCAAAGTCAAATAATATAATAAGGAAACATGAATGAACAACAACAACAACAACCACCACCAAAAAAAAAAAAAACGACTCCAAAAGCTATTATGATGACAGGGGAGATCAAGAGACTAACTGAGAGAAAGACAACAATATAAAAAAGCTAAAATCAAAGCCTTAATGAAAAATACTAATTAGGTCCAAGACCAGAAAGAAATCCTGGAAGCATTTTTAAAAAGTGAGCAAGTTTGAGAGGAAAATTGGAAAAAGAAATGAGAGTGGTACAAGAAAATTATGAAAAGAGAATTAACAATATGAAAATATTTTGCATTAATACACATATAATCTATGTGAAATTGTTGGCCTTCTGAAGGAGGAAAGAGGGGATTGAGAAAGGAAAATAATATGGAACTCTAAGAAAAAAAGTTAAACATTTTTCTGTATATGTATTTGAGAAAAACAAATAAAAATTAAATGTCAAAAATGTTTGGGGAGTAGCAGACTTGGAAGATCTTAAAAGAGGAGGGGAGCCAGTCAGAAGTTATTATTATAAAAGAAGGGAAAGTTATCTTATTTGCACTTCAAGAAAATTGCTTGAGAAGTCTAAACTTTATTATATTAGAATTTGGATACAATATTGGGTTGTAGAGTAGAAAAAATGCTGTCCTGGGTATCTAAAGACCTGGGGTTTTGTTTTGGTTATGCAACTAATCTGCACTGCAGTCTTGAATAAGAAAATAAAAAAATCTCTTTGGGATTTATTTCCTAATATATGAAATGAAAAAATAAAACAATTCTAATAGCTCTTTTATCTTGAACCCAATTTGAAATAATCTGAAACAAATAAATAACTAAATGAAAAAAGAAAAAAGAAAAACCTAGCATCTTGGCAAAAGAGGTATTAAAAAATACTGGGGGGGAGGGGGAAATGTTAAAATATATACCTAATGATAACAGTCACAAAAATTCACAATAGAAGAGAACTCCTTAAAAAGTAGGATTGGCCAAATGGGAAAAGAAATACGAAAGCTCATTGAGAAAAATAATTCCTTAGAATTGAACAACTAGAAGTGAATTATTCTATGGGACATCAAGAAATGAAAATAATGAAAAGATAAAAATAGAAGGAATGTGAAATATCTTATTGCAAAAACTACTGACCTGGAAAATAGATCAAAGAGAGAAGATTTAAAAATTATTGCACCACATCAAAGCCACAATAAAGAAAGAGCCCAAATACATTTAAAGATAGATAAATCAAGGAAAACTGTCCCAATATCTTAGAATCAGAGGGTAAAATGGAAATTGAAAAATCCACCAATCACCCTGAAAGAGGTACCAAAATGAAAATTACCAATAATATATAACTAAATTACAAAGCTCTCATGTTAAAGAGAAAATATTACAAGCAGGCAAAAATAAATAATTCAAGTATTTTGAAGTCACAGTCAGAATAGCACAAGATAGCTTCTACATTAAAGGAATGGAGTGCTTGGAATATGATATTCTAGAAGGCAAAGGGACTAGGATTACAGCCAAGAATAATCTACAAAGAAAAACAATATAATCCTTCAAGGGAAAAATGGATATTTAATCAAATTAGAGGATTTTCAAGGATTTCCGATGCAAAGATCAGAGTTGAACAAAATATTGGGCATTCAAATATAAGACTCAAGAGAAGCATAAAAAGTTAAATGTGAAGGAAAAATCAGAAGAGAGCCAATAAAGTTAAACTGCTCAAACTTCTATAGAAGAAATAATATATCTAATCCTGAAAACTTTATCATGATTAAAGTAATTAAAAGTAGTCTGCATAAATAAAAAGCAAGGAAGCAAATCTATTAAGTTAGATTGATCTCGAAAAAAGAATAAGTGGGAAAGGGTTACACTGGAAGAAGTGAGGGAGGGAGAAGTAGAATGTAAAAAAATATCTTCCATAAAACAATTGCATAAGGAAGTGTTTTTACAGTGGTGAAGAAAATGGCAGCCAGGTGAGCAATGCTTGAACCTCATTCTTATCACAATTAACTCAAAGAGAAAAATATATGTTTATATATTCATGTGTGTGTATACATATATTCATGTATATACACATCATATAGACATCATAATTATGTGTTAATATGCATAGAATGAATTCATCTATAAAACAGAAATGGATAGAAGAATGGATTAGAAACTAGAACTTAACAATAAGTTGTTTAAAAGAGGCTGAAATAGACATACAGAAAGTTAAAATAAAAATCTGGAATGAAATCTATTATATTTCAGCTGAAGTTGGCAAGAAGAAGAAGAAAAAGAAGACAAAGGTAGTAATCATGATTTCAAACAAAGCAAAAGCAAAAATAGACCTAATTAAAAAAGCTAATCAGGAAAAGTACATTTTAATAAAAGTACCATAGACAATGAGGTAATACCACAAATTTTTACAGCAAGTTTCTCTAATAAGGGACTCTTTTCTCACATACATGGGGAAGTTACTCAAATTTATAAGAATTCTATTATAAGTTTATAAGAATTTGTAAGAATTCTAGTCATTACTCAATTTATAAATGGTCACCGAATATGAATGGATGGTTTCCAGAAGAAGAGAGCAAAGCTATCTATAATCATATAAAAAAGGCTCTAAATAAACATGGGGATATAAACATGAGAATTAAAAAAAAAACTGATATACCACCTCTTACTTATCAGAAATTACAATATTGGAAAAGATGACAGACTGTTGGTATACTAATAAACTCTGGTAGGTGATGTGAACTGGTCCAACCATTCTAAATAACAATTTGGAACTATACCCAAGTTCTGTGTCTTTGACACAGAAATGATACTACTAGGTCTATACACCAACACTATCAAAGAAGAAAGAAAAAGATCAATGTATACAAAAGTATTTATAGCAACTCATTTTGTGATGGTAAAGAATTGGAATTGAGGAGATACCTATGAATTGGGGAATGGCTGACCAAACTATAGCATAGGACTATGATGGAATACTATTATGCTATAAGAAATGATGAAGGGGGTAGTTTCAGATAAATGGAAAGACTTCTGGGTACTGATTCAAAGTGAAATGAACAAAACCAGAAGATCATTGTATACAGTAAGTAAAAACAATACTGTAATGAAGATCAACTGTGATAGACTTAATTACTCCATCAATACAATTATCCTAGACAATTCCAAAGGACTTATGATGAAAATTGCTACTCATCTCTAGCAAAAAAATTGATGAACTCTGAATGCAAATCGAAGTAGTTTTTTCACTTTCTTTTTTTCCCTTGTTTTTTGTGATGTGACTTATGTGGAAATAAGTTTTGCACAATTCACATGCATAATTGATTTCATATTGCTTGCCTTTCAATGGACTGAACAGGGATGGTCCTGAGGGAAAAAATTGGGGAATTAAATTAAAATATATCTTTATATTCCCTCAAATGTCCTGTTTTTTTTCCAAGTTTTTCCAGTTCCAGTTTATTTTCCATGACCTCCTCCATACCACTTCAACTACAGAAATGGTTATACTGTGGATCACTCAGGGATTTTACTTCCATGTTCAGGAACTCTGAATGAGTTTTATATGACATTAACTTTTATTGTCCTTTATTTCACTGTAACATCAAATACTTAACCCTTCTTTTTGTTCTCACTAGGATTCGCTACTCTTCAGTTCTTTCCCAAGTGATTACTTTCATATTTCTCCATTTTCCTATCTCAATGTCTTGATGAAATGATTCAATTCTATGCTATCCTCTCCTTCTAAAATCTTTGACTCTCAAATTCTATTACCAAATTATCTTTGCCAAATGTTAAAACAAATTTACTCCAAACATGACTCAGTCATTCCTATTCATCTACTGCTGAATGGAATTGGATAAAGCCACAAAAAGCATACTGTTTGTGTCCAATATAAAATGTTATAAGGTACTCTGAGCTGCATCCTTACTACAACAAGGGTATCATCCTATTCTTCTCTAAACAGTTCACTGCCATGCAAGCTGTTCCAATTTTTTTCACCCCTCTTCAAACCTCCCATGACACCTGCTGTCCCTCCATCCTTTCTGCTATTGGCCTTAAAAAGTGCGACCAGATGCTGAGACCTCTTCTTTCCTCCTCATTGCAGGTCCTCCTTCATGTAAGTCTCAAAAGAATAGGACATTTCTCTTTGCTAAGGCAAACTCCTTTGCATGAATCTTTGATACCTTCCATTTCTTCTATCTAGCCCTGCACAACCCCATGCACTCTTTAATCTGCATTCTCTCC
This sequence comes from Antechinus flavipes, assembly GCF_016432865.1. Lineage (NCBI taxonomy): Eukaryota > Metazoa > Chordata > Mammalia > Dasyuromorphia > Dasyuridae > Antechinus > Antechinus flavipes. Next base: position 642,834,091 of record NC_067398.1, read on the forward strand.
CTATCTACTGCCCCTAGCTTCCTGACTGCAAACATGTCTATGTTTTACAATGACCATTTTAACATTTTTTAAAATTCTTTTAAAATTTATTTATTTTTAATACACATTGCTTTTGGGAGCAGAGTATAAGAGTAAGAGGGAAAACCATGGGAGGAAAAAAAAAGAAGTGAACATAACTTGTGTTGATTTACATTCACTCTCTTTAGTTCTTTTTCTGGATGCAATGGTATTTTCTGTCCAAAGTCTATTGGGATTGCTTTGGATCACTAAAACACTGAGAAGAACCAAGTTTACACAGTTGTTCATTCCACATTCTTCTTGTTATTGTGTACAGTGTATTCCTAGTTCTGCTAGTTTTGCTCAGCATCAGTTCCTGTAACTCTTTCTAAGCCTTTGTAAAATCAGCTATTCATCAATTTTGATAGAATATTATTATTTAGAAGAACATTACCTTCATGTACTACAGATTGTTCAGCTCTTCCCCAACTGATGGGTATCTATTCATTTTCCAATTCTTTGCTACCACAAAAAGAGCTGTTACAAACATTTTTGCACATGTGCGTCCTTTTTTCTTCTTTATGATTTCCTTGGGTTACAGACCCAGAAATGGCACTGCTGGGGCACATTACCATTTAACATTAAAGAAAGTCTTACTGATAGTTATCATACTATATCTCTCCTTCCCTCCCCAGTCAGATTTCTTTAAAAAGTCATATATACTAGGTACCTTTATTCCTTTTCTTCTCGTTTTCTTTGAAACTCTTTATATTCTACTTTCCATCCTGATTTTTCAACTACATCTTCTCTGTTTAAAGATACCAATGTTTTCTTAAAAAATCAAATACTCTTTACTTAATCTACAATCTTATTGAACTATCTACAGTATTTGACAGTAATGTTCACTTTTCCCTCCTGAATAGTTTCTCCTTTCTAAAGACAAATCTTGCCAGGTTCATTTCCTACCTGTACTTTTAATTCCCCTTTGCTAGTTCTTCACATATGTCAAGTTTGCTAACTATTGTTGTTCCCAGTAGGTTTATCATGGGTCCTTTCCTTCTATTTGATCTCATAAGTTCATAAGTTCCCATCTCTATATCAATGATTTCCATATATATGTATATGTATATATATATATATGTGTGTGTGTGTGTGTGTGTGTGTGTATGTATGTGTATATCCCCAGTCTTAGTTGCAGTTCTAAATTACCAACTTTTAAAAAAACATTTTAAACAGGATACCCCATGGACATCTCAAATTTAACATATCCAAAGTAGAATTCTTGCCTTATTCACAACCTATGTATTTTCTAAATTCCCTGCTCCCATGTGATACTTGACTACCTAACTAATTACCCAGACTCACTACCTTAGTGTCATCCTTGACTTCTTTCTTAAACTCACCCAATTATCTAATCTATGGCCAAATTGGTATGATTTCTACCTTCACAAGATTTCTCATATTTATATCTTCTTCTCTATTCCTAATTACCACCCTAATTCAAGCTTCCATGATCTCTGGCCTGGACTATTTCATAGTTTTCTAATTAGTCTCCCTACGTCATCTTATATCCAATTCTAATCCATCTCTCACTCTGCTGCCAAAAATAATTTGCTTAGTTTGGATCAAAAGAAAACACTCTTCTATTCAATAAATTCCAATACTTCCCTATTACCTACAGGCTCAAATATAAAATCTTCTGTTTTGGCATTTAAAATTCATTATTACTGAGCTCCTTTACCTTCCTCTAGGACCTCAGCAATTCAGATATACTGGTTTTCTTTCTCTTCCTTGCTCATGGCACTCCATCTCTTATATCTCTGCCCTGGCTGTCTTCAATGTATTCTTTTACTTCTGCCTTTCATTTTCTTTGGCTTCTTTCAAGACTTATTTCAAGCTCCATTATTTACAGGATAGTTAACTTCTTTTCCTTTTAGATCTCCTAATAATCACACCATATACATATCTTGTATGTATTTGCATATGCATTCATAAATTGTCTCTTTCCTTAGAATGTAAGCTCATTGAGGGTAGGGACTAATTAAAATTTTTATTTGTGTACTCAGTGCTGAAAAACAGAATGTAGGCCAAAGTAGATGCTTAATAAATGATCTTTGGCTAACTGACTATAAATGGTACCTAGTAGCAACCATAGCAGTAGTTTCAGCAGAAACAACAGCATCAAAATATTAAGGATATTTCATTAACTAAATAAAGCATGAAGTTGAATAAATGAATCTGAAAGTGTGATATAGTTGAAGAAACATTAGTTTGATGTTTAGAAAGTCATGGTAGAAGATGGTTATGATTCCAACTTCTGGGAGGTTAAATATATTTCTAGGGCATTTTATAGTTGGACAAATGAAATAAACAAAGGATGTGAATTTTGAATTTACTTCTTTCCCTTGTCTGGAAGAACAATCTGCTATTGTCAGGCATTACCACATTCCAGACTGTCCTGTTTGTATAGCGTGATTGTGAGAATGGAACTCTTTATCAGCCTCCATTATTTATATCTCAAACTCCTGAGCATCTTTAAATAACCTCTGAGATATTGATTAGCATATCTTCAGACAGGTCTGAGACCTGGTCTGTGAGGTGCATTCCATCTGGCTCCTCCTTGATCTCTCCCTCTGAGCTGCCAAATACTTTTGTGGCACTTCTCATCCTTTCCTGAGAATCACCCACAGTTGTATTTTCCCTATAAAATATGTATCCATGATAAAGATCTTTGTTAATTATTTTTCAGGACAAAGTCCATTATGAGGTACACTTTATTTTTCTTATTCATAGTGCCTACCTTTTAATGTCATTTTTCTCCTTACTATAGCTAACTCCAGTTACACTGCTAAACTCTTTTATGGATCTAATCTGACATTCAAAGGTATACCCAAGCCTCATAGCATATTCCTTCAATGGATCCTTCCAAACTCCTTTCTTTGGTCCTTTCCTTGGTAATCTTGTTGCCCTCCCAAATCCTGATGCTTATTTTACCTCTTGTTTTGTCTGTAACCTCTTCTCTTAAATAAGCATTTTTTGGCGAAGAGAATGACCATTGTGAATTTGTCAAATATTTATTTTGAACTAGGAATTCCTATCCTTATCTCATCACAACTATTAAATGGTCGAAAAATGTTTTATCTTATCATGTGTTCAATTGGCAATAAATATAAAAAAGTCATAGGAGTGTAGTATTGTAAAAGAAATCAGAGGTCATCTTCCATAACTCATGCTATGAACAGTAGTCATCCATGCCATGTCAGTGACAAGTGTAATTAATTCTCTGATTGAAGATTTCTTGTGATGGAGATTCTATTCTTCCCCATAACATGGCATTCCACTTTGAGATAGATCTGATTGCTAAGTTTTTTTGTTCCTTTTTTTCTTCTTAAGAATGAACTCAAAGTCCATCTCTCTGACAGATCTTCCTTTTTTTTTAACTCTGTTTTCTGTCCTCAGGGACAAGAAAAAGACATTTTTCTAAGCGACAGATCTCCAAATATTTAGAGACAGTGAACATGGGTCTCCTAAATCTTCCCTTACTCCAGATACTAAATGTTGCTTGAAATTTAAATGGATTACTCTCTAGTTTATCCATATCCTCCAAACTTATTCTCCAAACTGAATATAATTACATTAAATTAAGCCAATTTTATTACATTTGTATTCATTAAATATTTCCTGCATGTTAGGGAAACAAAGGAACTATAGTACAGATTACACATATACATACACATGTATATGTTTATATATATATATATATGTATATATGTGTATATCTATCTATCTACCTACCTACCAGGATTATAGTCTAATGCAGTAAAATTATGGACACGTCTTAGTGTGATATAATTCAAAGAGAAATAAGTGAAAAGACATATGGAAAATGGGAAAAATGAACTAGAGATTGAACCTCTAATGTACATTCCAGATTTACCATTCTATATTGGAAGAGCACTTCCAATTGTGATAGTCTTCTTCACATTCCAAAGGCACTTTCAGTTCTAAGTTTATCATTTCATTCTACAAAAAAGTCATGAGAAATGTTTAAAGTGTGTGTGTGTGTGTGTGTGTGTGTGTGTGTGTGTGTGAGAGAGAGAGAGAGAGAGAGAGAGAGAGAGAGAGAAAGAGAGAGAGAGAGGGATGGGGGGGCTAGAACAATTTGGATGGACATGAAAAAGAAAGAAGATTGTGTGGTATTGATGGACTGATTCATTCCTTCATGCATACTTTCAGCAAACAAGCATTTACTTTGTGCCTACAATGTGCAATAGCCCAGCCTTGTTTATTTCTGGGGATATTTCTCTTGAGGGGAAAACATAATAAAACAGGGCTTTAAAATGATGCCAAGATTCTAGCACATTGCAGGGGGTAGAGAAGAATGCAGGCAAAGCAAACATTGAGTTCCCAGGGCTCAGAAAGGGATGGGATGTTAATTTGGCGGAGCACCATTTACAATTCAGGCTCATTAGCTTCACCCCTGCCAGACACCACCATGCTGATATTGACACTCATCCAAAGTGGAGGGAAGAGGAAGAAGAGAGTCATGATGTTTGTGTTTAGCCTGAGGGCAAGGACAATGTAATAGGTTCAGTTCATTATATCTTCTTCCTTCTACTTTTCTTCTCATCTTCTCTCTCCTTTTCCTCCATCTTCACTTTCCCTTTCTGTCATCTCTTTTTCCTCCTCCTCTTCCAGGTCTACTCTTTCACTTTATTCTTCCTCCTCTGTCACAATTGTAATCATCATTGCTGTTATTGTCATCATCACCATCATGATCACTCTCACTATCATTGACATTACATACTTAACAATCCTCAAAGTTTCTTCCCATAATTTTTCTCATTTGTTTCTCATAACAACTCTGTCAAAAAGTCAGAGTATAGATTATTATCCCAATATTATGTAAGGAAACAAATTCAGAGAGGTGAGGTTATAGACTATAGATTTGTTAAGGTTTCTAATTGTCATAGTAGAGTGTGCTAGAGTCAGAAAGATGCACGTTTGAATCCAGTCTCAAACACTTATCATCTGTGGGACCATAAGAAAGTTACAACTTTTGTATGCAAAAGAATTCTCATCTGTAAAATGGTTATAGTAATAGCTCTTCTATACCAAGATTATCGTGAGGTTAAAGTGAGATAAATTTTGAAAAACTTTTTAAAATTCAAAGCTCATATAAATGCTAACTATTGCTACTAATTATATATTATCATAAATATTTTGCATATAATATATATAACATAATTATATATTATCAGATTTACAAATGCAGTGAATGTGGGAACAATTGTTAATGTCATAGGTGGCAAGGGGAAGTTTTCAAAAGCATAATTTGAATGTAACAAAATGGAAAATAGTGGTAATTGCAAAATTCTATCAAAAATTCAAAAAAATCAATGGGAATACAGGATGGAAAAGATATAGATACAATATAGTTCATATTTTAAAAATTATTTGTAATGACTTTTCTCTGTTCATTGTTTCTAATTTTGTCTGTAAATGATTATTTGCATTCTGTCTATCCCATTTGATCTTGAACTCCTTGAAATTGGGGGTGATTTCTTACTTGCCTTTGCATCATTATCACTTAACACAGGGCCTGACACATGTAAGCACTTAATAAATGTTTATTGATTGACTGATTTCAATCTCAAAATAGGTAAACAATGTAATATTTCATCTTAAATGTATGATCTTATGTTAGAAGAAAGATGTTCAGAACAGTAAAATAAGGGATTTTCTATCTTCTTCTCTGAAAAGATCATACCTGGAATACTTACTTGACATGTTTATAACCTTTTGTTCCAAATTTTTCTCCCTTCCTTCTCACCTCTCCCTTCCCCAACTGTACAAAAAGGTGAAAAACTATATTGTGATCCACATTCAGTCTCAATGGTCCTCTCTCTGTATGTCGATGGCTCTCTCTGTCACAAGTCTATTGGAATTGGCCAGAGTCACCTCATTGTCGAAAAGAGTCAAGTCCATCACAGTTGATCATCATGTAATCTTCTTGTTGCTATGTATAATGCTTTGCTTTTACTCACTTCACTTATATCACTTCATGTAATTCTATCCAGGCTTTTCTGAAATCATTCTACTAATCATTTCTTATATAACAATAATCTTCTATTATATTCATATGCTGTGACTTTTTTTATTATTCCCCAAATGATAGGGAATGTTTCTAATTCCTTGCCACTACAAAAAGAACTGCCACAAACATTTTTGTACATGTGGGACCTTTTCCCTTTTTTATGATCTCTATGGAACATAGTATAGATCAAAGAGTATGCACGGTTTGATAATCCTTAGAATAAAGTTCCAAATTGCTCTCCAGAATGGTTGCATGATTTCATATCTTCACCAACAATGTATTAATGTCACAGTATTCTCACATTTCCCCCAACATTTATCATCTTTTCCTTTCATCTAGCCAATCTGAAAGGTATGAAGTGGTACCTCAGAGTTGTCTTCATTTGCATTTCTCCAATCAATGCAATTTAGAGCATTTTTTCATATGACTAGAAATGACTTTAATTTTTTCTTCTAAAAATTGTCTGTTCGTATACTTAGATGATTTATCAATTGGAGAATGGCTTGTATTCTTGTAAATTTCAATCAGTTCTCTATATATTTTAGAAATGAGGCCTTTATCAGAACTCTTAGATGTAAAAAAAAAATTCCCCCAATTTTCTGCTTCCCTTCTAATCTTGGCTGCATTGGTTTTGTGTGGTGTTCTCTTCTTTTTTATAATATAATGGTTCTCTCTGGGAGCAGGTTACTTGGGGAGGTTTTCTGGAGGCAGCCTTAATCACCCCAAATGCAGCCAGGTGTTAAAAGTTCAGATTTTTTATTGCTTCCTCCAAAATAGCCCGGTGAGTTTTCTTGGTGGCCTATCTCTCTGCTTGGTTCTAAGAGCTCCCTTCGAATGTCTCCAAATCCAAAGGTTTGTCCTTCAGCCTCCAGCCAGCACCAAGATGGAAAATGGAATGAATCTGTCTTGCCTCTGAAAGAGGGCTTCTGGCTCTCAATCTCCCAGAGTGCTCCTGTGTCTGTCCCAGAGTGCTCTTTGGCCCTAAGAGCTTCTTGCTTATATGAGCTCTCTAAAGGTGTGAACACAAGCATTATTTCTATCAGTTCCACTTAATACCTTGTTTCAAGTTCTGGCCCATAACATCTCCTTGTAAGATCAGATCAGTCATACTGAACCATGCTAAATCAGATAATTATTGTCTCTATCAATTCTAATGACTTAACAGCTTGTAAGGATTCTAACATCGTTTTGTTTGTTCAAAAACTTTTAAATGTAACCCAAACTTATTTATTTTGTACTTCATATTGTTTTCTATTTCTTCTTTGGCCATAAATTCCTTCCTTATTCACAGATCTGAGAGGTAGACTAAACTTTATTCTCTTAATTTGCTTATAGAATCACCCTTTATGTCTAAATTATGAACCCATTTTAAACTTATCTTAATATAGGGTATTAGGTGTTAATCAATACTTAGTTTCTGCCATACTATTTTCCAATTTTCCCAGCAATCTTTGGCAAATAGTGAGTTTTTATCCCAGAAACTGTAATCTTTGGGTTTGTCAAATACTACATTACTATAGTCCTGGCCATTGTGTCTTATGAACCTAACCTATTCCACTGATCCACTTCTCTATTTTTTAGCCAATAGCGAATGATTTTGATGACTGCTGCTTTACAGTATAGTTTTAGGTCTGGTACAGCTAGACCACCTTTGTACTTTTTCATTAATAATCTTGAAATTCTTCATCTTTTGTTCTTTTAGATGAATTTTGTTATTCTTTTTTTTTCTAGCTCTATAAAGTAATTTATTGGCAGGTTGATTGGTATGGGATTGAATACATAGATTAATTTAGATAGAATTGTCATTTTTATTATATTAGCTCAGCCTACCCATGAGCACTTGATATTCTTCCAATATTTAAGATCTAACTTTATTTGTGTGAAAAGTGTTTTGTAATTGTGCTCATATAGTTCCATTGAATGCCCGTGTTTCTCCCTGGGAGATAATGTTTAATTTTGCCAAATTGTTGATTCTTGGCTGCAATCCAAGCTCTTTTCCCTCTAGAATATCATATTCTAGACCCTTCAGTGCTTTAAAGTGTAAATTGCTAGGGCCTGTGTAATCCTGATTGTGGCTCTTTGATATCTGAATTGCTTCTTTATGGCTGTCTGAAGTATTTTCTCCTTGATCTGATAAGTTTGGAGTTTAGTTACAATATTCCTTGGAGTTTTCATTTTGGAGAACCACCTTCAGTGGATTCTTTTAATGTCTATTTTATCCTCTAGTTCTGTTAAGTTTTTTTGTTTGTTTTATTTATTTGTGTTTTATCTAATAATTTTTAGATTTTTTTTCTCCTGGATCAATCTTTTAGGTCAATGTTTTTCCAATGAGTTATTTTGTAATTTCTTTTATTTTTTCCCATTTTGATTTTTTAAACTGATTCTTGATATCTCATTGAGTCATTCATTTCCATTTATCCAATTCTAATTTTTAGCGAATTATTTTATTCAGTTAACTTTTTAATCTCCTTTTTCATTTGGTCAATTTCACTTTTAAAGAAGTCATTTTGTTCATTGCAATTTTTCCAATTTATTATTTTTAATTTTTAAGGAGTTACTCTCTTTTTCCATTTCACCAATGTTACTTTTCAAGGAATTGTTTTCTTCTTTCCATTTCACCATATCTATTTTTTAAAGGAGAGATTATCTTTAGTATATATATTTGTTCCATTTTACCAAGTGTATTTTTTTAATTTGAAAAAAAGAGTAAGATAAAAAGAACATTTCTACAGTCAAAGGTTCTGATAAAGGCCTCATTTACAAAATATATAGAGAAATGACTCCAATTTATAACAAATCAAGCCATTCTCCAATTGATAAATGGTCAAAGGATATGAACAGACAATTCTCAGATGAAGAAATTGAAACTATCTCTAACCATATGAAAATATGCTCCAAGTCATTATTAATCAGAGAAATGCAAATTAAGACAACTCTGAGATACCACTACACACCTGTCAGATTGGCTAGAATGACAGGGAAAGATAATGCGGAATGTTGGAGGGGATGTGGGAAAACAGGGACACTGATACATTGTTGGTGGAATTGTGAACACATCCAGCCATTGTGGAGAGTGATTTGGAACTATGCTCAAAAAGTTATCAAACTGTGCATACCCTTTGATCCAGCAGTGTTTCTACTGGGCTTATATCCAAAGAGATACTAAAGAAGGGAAAGGGACCTGTATGTGCCAAAATGTTTGTGGCAGCCCTGTCTGTAGTGGCTAGAAGCTGGAAAATGAATGAATGCCCATCAATTGGAGAATGGCTGAGTAAATTGTGGTATATGAACATTATGGAATATTATTGTTCTGTAAGAAATGACCATCAGGATGAAGACAGAGAGGATTGGCGAGACTTACATGAACTGATGCTAAGTGAAATGAGCAGAACCAGGAGATCATTATATACCTCAATAACAATACAGTATGAGGATGTATTCTGATGGAAGTGGATTTCTTTGACAAAGAGAAGATCTAACTAAGTTTCAATAGATCAAAGATGGACAGAAGCAGCTACACCTAAAGAAAGAATACTGGGAAATGAATGCAAACTGCATGCATTTTTGTCTTTCTTCCCAGGTTATTTTTACCGTCTGAATCCAATTCTTCCTGTGCAACAAAAGAACTGTTTGGTTCTGCACACATATATTGTATCTAGGATACACTGTGACATAGTTAACTTATATGGGACTGCTTGCCATCTCGGAGAGGGGGTGAAGGGAGGGAGGGGAAAAGTGGGAACAGAAGTGAGTGCAAGGGATAATGTTGTAAAAAAATTACCCAGGCATGGCCTCTGCCAATAAAAAGTTATAAAAAAATTATATTATTTGAAAAAAGAGTAAGAAAAAAAAAGAAAAATAGAAAAGGAACACAAAACAAAACAAAAGAACATCAGGGAGATTTCAAAATATATAACAACAAATACCAGATCAAGAAAGAATTTATATTATTAGTAGTAATTATATTAACAAAAGTCCCTTTTTTCTTTACTTCCTTGTAAATTATTCTTTGATTCTTTGCTGTACATTTGCATTACCCTTTTTTCTCCATTTCATCCCTCTACTATCCTCAAGCAAGCTACAGTTAAGAAAAAGTATATTTATATATACATATATAGATATGTACATACATACACTCACATATACACACATTTCTTTCCTATTCCTGGTGACTCTATAATTAAATTCTGCTCTATAACTTGCTCTGCTATTACTTAACTTCCCTGCATTCAAAGACCCCTCCCTTGTCTTCTTCCCTCACCTTTTGTTTTCCTATCTGTCCATCCCTTCAACCTTATTTCTTTATATATTTTGGAAAGTGTTATACTCATCATGTTATATATGTAGTGTTGTCTATTGAACCCATTTCCAATATGAGTAGGTTTTCAGAACTATGAGCCCTTCTGCCCCCTCTAATGTCTCTATGTCTATTTTTTCTCTGCACCTTGTTTGTACAACATATAAAACATGATTATTATTTTTACCTTAATTCTTTGAATCTTTCTTTTGAGGTACTCTATTTTTGATGTAAATATGAAACATATAGTATACATTTCCCATATAAAAACAAACAATTTATCCATGTTTAAACAGTTTATCCATGTTGAATTCCTTAAAACTGATCTTTGATATTGGCTCTTCATGTTAAATTTTCTGTTAAGTTTGGGTTTGTTTGATGCAAAGTCTGAAAATCTGCAAGTTCATCGAATGTCCATTTTTTCTCATTCAAAATTATCGCTAACAGTTTTTTTTTGTTTGTTTGTTTGTTTCTTTTTTTTTTGTATTCTCCATGGATATGATTCCAGGACCTATTGTGATACAGGAGCCACCTGTCAGTGCTTGCGGAAGGTCTAACTCAGACCTGTAGAATGGATCTCTTCATGTGAAAGGATGATGATCGTGATGCAAGAAGACTGAGAGGCAGTTGTGTTGTCTGACCTCTCTCCTCTTCCCTCTATCTCCAATTTATTTCATTCCCCATCCCCATCCACAAGGAACATCTGCATCAGCAAAGGTTACTTTGCAACTCCTTCAGATGTTATGATTCACAGCTGTAGAGGCTCTTAGAAAATTGACCTGCCCCTTCACTTAAACATGGTCCTTAACAAGGACCTGCAGTCTTTTATTGTAGCTGCAGGTTAAGTTTTGTAGAATTCTAATTGTAGTTCCAGTGTATATAAATTTTTTTTGTTTCTTGCAAAAATTTCTCTTGATCTAAGGATTTCAAAATTTGGCAATAATATTTCTATGTGTTTTTCACAAAGAATCTCTTTGAGGTGGTGATGGGTGGATTTTATTATCATTATTATTTCTACTTTCTCCTCATGCTGTATCACTCCAGGACAATTTTTTGGGGTTATTTCCTGCATTATTATGTCAAGGTTCTCTTTTTGGTCACAACTTTCTGGCAGTTCAATTATTCTTATATTCTCTCTTTTTGATCTGTTCTTCAGATCAGTCATTATTCTTATAAGATATTTCACATTGTGTTCTATATTCTCATTTTGATAATGTTTTCTTATTTCTTGGTATCTTATAGCTTCACTGGCTCTCCCTTGCCCAATTCTAATTTCCAAATAATTATTTTTATCCTTGAGACTCTATCTCTCTCTTTTTTTCAAATTATTTAACTTTTTTCACAATCTTCCTGTTTTTCTTGAATGGTTTTTATTTTTATTTTATTTTACTTTTTTGCTGAGGCAATTGGGTTTAAGTGACTTGCCCAAGGTCACACAGCTAGGAAATATTAAATGTTTGAGGCCACATTTGAACTCAGGTCTTCCTGACTTCAGGGCTAGTGCTCTATCCACTTCACCATATAGATGCCCCCATGATTTTTATTTTTTATCTTTAATTTTTCCTCAATGTCTCTTATTTGATTTTTAAATTCTTTTTTGAGTTCTATAAATTGGGAGCCATTTCACATTACTCTTCAGGGTAGTAGGTTTTTAATTAAAGTGTTCTCCTCTGAAGATGAATCCTGTTCTTCCCCATTCCCATAATATGTTTCAATGATGGAGTTCTTTCTTTTTGGTTAGTTCATTTTTTAAAATAAGAGATATTAATGTAAGCACATCTAATTGTGGGATGGGGTATGATGCCTTAATCTTTCCTTCAGCTATCCCCTCTGATCAGTACTCAAACCAAGAGCTCCACCCTCCTGAAAGTGCCCATAACCAGCAGCTTCTGCATTCATTGGGTGCTGGCTCCTTCTTGCCTAGAGTCTCATCTGAAGCATAGCTGGGCTTGACATTCCCAGTAAACTGAGGTTCACTCCATTTTTCCAGACTCAAACTCCTACTGGTTAAATAGACTGGGAGATGAAAGTCTTTGTGGGTCAACCTGTTGATGTTTTAGCCACACCTAGTTAGCCTGAGGGCTCCCCACTGTATGTTTCTGCTGAGCTAGCCAGGGGGTGTCTGTACTTCAGACAGGTTAATCCTAGCCCCAGGTCTTTTTTTCAGATCTTCTTTGATTGTATTTGGAGGAACCCTGTTCTGCCCCAAGTTTTCTTGCTTTTCACCAGTCTGTGTTTGCCCTGAGGCACAAATTTCTTCTATTTGTGGGAGAAATTGGGAGAGCTTGAAATTTACCAACGTACTTCACCAATTTCCCAGAATCCTCCCCTGACTAAATATATTTTTAAGAAGATGTTTTCTTTAGTAATTTCTGTGTTTTCTTTTTCAAACTCTCCAACAAATCTATCACTTCCTTTCCCCATTTTCTTCTAATTCTCTTTTAAGATACTTTTTGAATTCTTCCAAGAGCTTTTGAATTGGAGACTAGTTTGTGTCCCCCTATAAGCTTTCATCTTGGATGCATCTTGATTTTAGTATTCATAGGGTTTGAGATCTGTTCTTTCCTGTCTCCTCAATGGCTAAATATTGTCAGAATTCTTTTTTTGCTTTTTTGGTCATTTTAAAAGGTTGGGGTCTGCTCCTAAGGCACAAAGGAGATTGTTCCAGGCTTCCTCTACAGGGCAACAGGGGCTTCACTCTGTCCTGGGGCTAGTGCTGCTACAGTCTTCTTTCCCATGTTGAATGGGCTCAGCCAAGTTTTGCCTGTGACTGTGAGGTTTAGGGACTCACTATTTGCCTTCTGTTTTTGTATTGGAGGACTTACAGATAGTCTGCTGATCCACTGGCTTTCTGAACCAGAGCAGAGTAATCAGTGTTTCCATATTTTGGGTGAGAGTCTCACACTAAATTCCCTTCATGAAGCCTCCTTACCCTTGGCTTCTCTGCACCATGTCTGCACTGGGCCAAATCCCCTTCTGCCCCTCTTCCCCTCCCAATTAATGTAAACTTTCCCTGAAGTCCTTTCAAGACATATCCTGCTGGAAATTTGTTATATTCCAAATATTTGTGGTTCTGTTGCTCTAAAATCCATCCAGAGGCTTGATCTAGTGTTGATTCTGAGAGAAGCCAGGAAGAGTTTAGGGCTTTAAAGATCTGTCTGCTCTCCACCTTCTTGGTTGTGCTTCCTGTACTTGGTATGTTTTAAGAAGAATATTAATAGCATAGCTCAGCGGACGCCATTGCGTGAGAGAGTTTTGCTACCCGGCCTGTTTCGGAGTGAAGACTCTTCCTCTCCCGTTCAGCCTTGCAGGTTGCAGTTGACCAAAGAGATGGTTATGGAGAAGCCAAGTCCCCTGCTGGTCAGGCGGGAATTTGTGAGACAGTATTATACTCTGCTGAACCAGGCACCAGACATGCTGCATAGGTTTTATGGAAAGAACTCATCTTATGTCCATGGAGGTTTAGATTCCAATGGGAAACCAGCTGATGCTGTCTATGGACAAAAAGAAATCCATCGAAAGGTGATGTCCCAAAATTTTACAAATTGTCACACCAAGATTCGTCACGTGGATGCTCATGCTACTCTCAATGATGGTGTTGTGGTCCAGGTGATGGGATTGCTGTCTAATAATAATCAAGCATTTCGGAGATTCATGCAGACATTTGTACTTGCACCAGAGGGTTCTGTTGCAAATGAATTCTACGTTCATAATGACATCTTTCAGTACCAAGATGAGGTTTTTGGTGGTTTTGTCACTAAACCCCAAGAAGAATCTGAGGAAGAAGTAGAAGAACCAGAGGAAAGACAGCAGACTCCTGAAGTAGTTGCTGATGACTCTGGAACTTTTTATGACCAGACTGTCAGTAATGATCTGGAGGAGCACCTAGAGTAGCCTGTTGTGGAGCCAGAACCAGAGCCGGAACCAGAACCTGAGCAAGAAGCTGAACCTGAAATTCATGAAGAAAAGTCTGAACCAGTTTTGGAAGAGCCTGTATCTGAGGAGACACAAAAGAGTTCATCTCCTGTCCTATGGATTCTGCTCCAGCAGCACAGGAGGACTTAAGAACATTTTCCTGGGCATCTGTGACCAGTAAGAACCTTCCACCTAGTGGAGCTGTTCCCATGTCTGGGATACCACCTCATGTTGTTAAAGTACCAGCTTCACAGGCTCGTCCAGAATCAAAACCGGAATCTCAGACACCACCACAGAGGCCCCAGAGAGACCAGAGAGTGAGAGAACAACGAACTAATACCCCACCTCAGAGGGGACCCAGACCAATCCGTGAAGGTGGTGAACAGGGTGATATGGATACGAGGAGAATTGTGAGATATCCAGACAGTCACCAGCTTTTTGTTGGAAATCTTCCACACGATGTGGACAAAGCAGAACTAAAAGATTTCTTCCAAAGTTTCTGTGTTTCGTTCAAAGGTTATGGGAATGTTGTGGAACTTCGAATTAATAGTGGTGGAAAGTTACCCAATTTTGGTTTTGTGGTGTTTGATGACCCAGAGCCAGTTCAGAAGATCCTTGGCAGCAGACCCATCATGTTCAGAGGTGAGGTGCGTTTAAATGTAGAGGAAAAGAAGACGCGAGCTGCCAGAGAAGGTGATCGTCGAGATAACAGACCACGTGGACCAGGAGGCCCACGTAGTGGGCTAGGTGGTGGAATAAGAGGGCCTCCTCGTGGAGGAATGTCCCAGAAACCAGGATTTGGAGTCGGAAGGGGGATTGGTCAACGTCAATGAATTTGGCACAGATCTTCACATGATGGCACAAACCTTTGCTCCTGCAGTGTTGTGAATTTCAGCCTTGGGTATCTTGGAATGTGACCCTAGCCTGTTATATAGACTGCCTACGTTTGATACAATTTCAGGCCCTTTTTTGTTTGTTAATGGTTTTTTTTTTTCTTTTTGGGTGTGTGTGTTTGTGTGTGTGTGTGTGTTTGTTTGTGTTTGTGTGTATGTGTGTGCTGTTTTCATTCCCCAGTGCCCCTCTAAGTCCTTGTCCCCAATTCCAGTTTTGTGGAACAATATTTTAGGAAAAGTCAATTTTAAAAAGAAGAAAAAAAAAAACTGAAATTCCTTACTCACCTCAAATATACAGACTAGATTTTTTTCTTCTTTTTCCAACAGTGGTTTTATCCGAAAGGACTATATTTTTTGCTTATAACTGATATTGGAATAATTTTCTTTTTCCTTTTCCACGTGTTCCAAGAATCTGTCATAAACCCAGGATTTGGCAAACATTTTGAGGGCAGGAAAAAACCCCAGTTGTTCATTGGAGGGCCATGACTACTCTCTGGTTTGGAGTTGTTGCCACAGGAAAAATTGACAGTCATACTTTTCTCTGTGTCATGGTTAAAAAAACGGAATAAAGGGTATTCATAGAAAAAAAAATAATAGCATAGATCATAAGGGTGACTAGTATAATGAAAGGACTGAGAACATGGCATAAAAATATCAGTAGGAAGGAAATGAGGAGATTTAGCCTGAAGAAGAGAAGATTCAAAGAAACCATAGATAATAGCTGTTCCTTATAATATCAAAGTCTATCATTAGAAGAAGCAGAATATTTCTTATGCTTGGACCAACAAAGAAGAATTAGGTCTAATATAATTGCTTAAAGTTGAAGAGATAGATTTTTGCTTAATTGAAGTCAAAACAAAAATTTCCCAAAATTAAGCCTATCAAAAATTGAAATAGAATGTTGTGATTTTTTTCCTTATTTGAAGTCCTCAAGAAGATACTAAGTGTAAATTTGCAAGATTGGTGGAAGTTGTTGATCTATGTGGCAAATTGAATTCTGTCATTCTTTTATTAGAGCATAGGATCTAATGGAAATCTCATTCGATCAGTCTCCTTTTAGGTAGGACTTTGCTCATGTTTATTCATGTGGTCTATAATCTGCCCAAAGAACACTCTATTTGAAGTCAGAAGACTGAAATTTGAATCTCACTTCATTTCTATCTCAGTCAAATCACTTAGCCTCTCTAGGTCTCAGTTACACTTTTTTAAGTGAAGGTAATGGACTAAGTGACTTCTAAGGTCTTTTGTAGTTCTAAATCTCTGATGGAATAAACAGCAAAGGAAATAGAACCTAGGTGTTCTATTTCCAAATCCCATGCTCTCCAGGAATTCAGTCTGCTAAAGGAGTAATTATGTTGAAGAGATTAATCTGTCTGAAAATCTGAGAGTATATTGCTGAGGCCTTAAGTTTCAAACCCCCTTCCCTTTTTTGTGTGACTAAGAATTTTAAGGATTCTTATGGATTCCCCATTCATTTAATCCTCTTGAAATACTGAAGTTTGTATGTATCTGTCCCAAAATGTCACTTTGGGAAGTGAATGCAGTCTAGCTATATTCTCATCAGTATAGAAAACAATAGGATATCACTGCATCAGTCTGAACACAACTTGAAAAGTATATTTCTATTAACTTGGCCTCAGTTTATACAAGCTTTCTAGACTTATGCAGGGTGGATTTCTTAATCTAAAAGGCTTTACATGGTCCTTGATCAGTTTCTATTCCTCTCAGTAATTATTAATATGTTAGAATACATTTTTGGGTGGAAGAGGAATCAGAAAAGGACTCTAAATTCTCAAGAGACTCAACATTTAGACTCCATTCTCTTTCTTTTTGTTCTTACCATTCAATAGACTCAAGAACTGGACTCCAATATCTTTCTTTTTTGTTACTACCATTCATAATTATAGAACCAAAGAACTTCAAAACTAGAAAAGGTTTGAGCTCATAAGTGGATGGAAGTTGTAAGGAGTCAGACAGATTTAATATCAGAATAAAATAAATGAAAAAAATTTTAAAATAACCAAATTATAAATAAGTACAACAAGTAAATAAATGGATAAATGAATAAATGAACAAATAAGTGAAAATGGATAAAATTATCCACAAATAGATAAAATAAACAAATATATATAGATGATAGACAAATGGAAGATAGATAAATTTTTAAAATAACCTTTCTTATAATCAGAACGATTGAACTATATAGAATGTTCTGTTTCCCATAGATTCTTTAGTTTTATAAGTATTATCTTATAGACAGTATTGTAAAACTGAGTTCAAATTCTCCTTCAGATACATAACTGGTTGGGTAAGTCATACATTGCTTTTGTTTCATTCTGCTCATCTGTAAAATGAGATTATTATCACAGAGTTTTTATTGGAATCAAATAAGATCACATAAGTAAAATGCTTTGCAAAATTTAAAGAGTTGTATAACTGTTAATATTGTTATTATATGCTTATTATTTATTTGTACTTGTAATGGGCTGAAACTGAGCAGATGCACTGAGGTTGGAGCACTTAAGGCTAATTACCAATTGGACAATACTCTATTAGCATATGCTTGGAGAAAGAATGGCCCTGCCTACTCTCTGTGCAGGTTTGAGCTATTTGGCATATAGAGAGATTGAGGCAGGATTTAGAGGGTAGAATGAGAAAGCCAGAGTCACTCCTGGCCAGATTCGTGTTGCCATTCCTCTCACTTCATAAAGCCATTCCATTCACCTCCACAAAGAATAAAGATCAAGGATTTCTGCTGATCCTGACTCTGGCTGATTCTAAAGTATCCAGGGTGCTAACCTGGTTATCATGTACTTATTCCATAAATAAGTATGCATATAAATGTGAGTGGTATATATTTATTTACACACACACATACACATATAGAAACAATGTGATATTGTAGATAGAAGTTAGGTAGAAGCAGCAAGGTTTAAACCTTGCCTCAAACATTAGCTTTGTGACTGTGAGAAAATCACTTAACCTTTCTGAATTTCAGTTTCCTTCTGACTTATTGCCCTTTAATGTCCTTTCCAGGTTGAAATTAGATCTTATGCTAATACATTTTCTTTCCTTGATAGAATGTAGGCTCTTATAGAATAAGAATTGTTTCTTTTTCTTTTGTCTTTTTAAAAATCTTCTTAATCCATCATATGCCTGGGATATCAGAGTTTATTTATTACTATTTATTACTAAATCAATTGATTGATAGAGATTGAACTTTTCCCTCCCTTATAAATTAGCAGGTGAACTTGAAGAATTATTGTGGCAAAAACCAAATATCACACCAAAATCAACTTAGGTAGGCTCTCAGACAATAGACATCCCTTCCATCAATATTCTAGTACTTTCTACCTTTTAGTACCTGGCAGAAACTATAAAGTCTCCAAGAACTTAAGGTTACCTATGCATCATGAAATAATGTTGAAGAAGAGGAAGAGGAGAATGACAAACCTGAGACTAAAGAGGAGGAGAAGGAAGAGATGGACACAGAGGAGGAGGAATAATAGGAGAAAGAGAAGGATGAAGGGGAAGAGGAAGAGGAGGAAGAGACATCAGAAATTTTAATGGATCTATGATCTTACCTGCTGGTTATTCCCCTTCCCCTACTATTGCAGATCACTAGAAATCCACAATTTCTCCTGAATGATCAGTATATTTCCTTTTCTATAAACTCTTTATAGAAGACACATCCAATGATGGAAACTTTTTCCAGATTCTATTAATATCTCAAAGATGTCAGTGGTCATTTTTCTTGGTCCTCCTCAGTCCTCCTTAGCAGTTATTGCTTTCCTCTCAGATTATCTGTATATTACTCTGTATATATCTTAAGTGCTAATGAGTATTTTGAGTGCTTGAGTATTAATAAAATATACAGGTTATTATTACTATCATTGTATCTAGTTATTTTCATTAAAATTCTTTAAGGGCAGATATTGTGTTTTTGCCTTTTTTTGTATCCTCTTTGCACAATTCCTGTACACAGCAGGTATTTAATAAATGTTTATTGACTTATTGTTATCCTAGTAAGTATAGGCCTGACCATGTCACACTCTTATTTAATAAACTTTAGTGACTCAGTTACCCCCAGGATCCCCTTTTTGGCATGTAAAACATTATGTAATCTATCTCCTCCTATCTTCCCACTATCCTTATGCCTTTCCTATCTCCATGTGTTCTCTGATCCAGTGACACTGATTTCATTGCAGCTCTTTTATTTATTTATTTATTTATTCATTTATTTAATACACATTGCTTTATAAATCATGTTGGGAGAAAAAAATCAGAACAAGAGGGGAAAACTATGGGAGAGAGAAAAAAAACAGAAAAATAAATGAACCTAGCATGTGTTGATTTATATTCAATCTCCATATTTCTCCATCCATAATTCTTTTTCTGGATGCAGATAGAGTTTTCTATCCAATGTTTATTGGGTTTACCTTGGATCACCGAACCACTAAGAGGAAATAAGTTTTTCATAGTTGATCATCTCACATTCTTGCTGTTGTTGTACACAATATGTTCCTGGTTCTGCTTGTTTTGTTCAGCATCAGTTCTAAAATCAACTTGTTCATCATTTTTATAGAATAATAATACTTCATTACTTTACTATATAGTAGCTTATTCAGCCATTCTCCAACTGATGAGCATCTACTCATTTTCCAATTCTTTGTTCACAAAAAGAGTTGCTACAAATATTTTTGTACACATGGATTCTTTTCTCTCCTTTATGATTTCCTTGGATTACAGACCCAGTAGTGGCACTGCTGGGTCAAAGAGTATGCATGCTTTTATAGCCCTTTGGACATAGTTCCAAATAGTTCTCCAGAACGGTTGGATCATTTCACAACTCCACCAACAATGCATTAGTGATCTTAGTTTTCCCACATTCCCTCTAACATTTATCATCTTTGCTTGTAATCTTAGCCAATCTGAGAAGTATGAGGCTTTACCTCAGAGTTGTTCTAATTTGCATTTTCCTAACCAAAATTAAAAAAAAAAATTAGAGGACTTTTTCATATGACTATACAAGGATTTAATTATATCATCTGAAAATTTTTTGTTCATATCCTTTGACCATTTATCAGTTGGGGAAGCATTACATCTATTGAATAAAACACTCCAGTTCCTAACTTCAAATATTTTTAGCAGCTGTATCCCACACCTAAATTGTTCTCCCTTTTCATTTATGGTTCCTAATTTCTTTCTATTTTCACTTGTAAAGTTATCTTCCACAAGAAGCCTTTCCTGACTCCCTTTAATCTTTGTGCTTCCATCTGAGAGGATCTCCAAATTATATAGTGTAAAACTTATTTGTATGTAGTTATTTTCAAATTATAATCTTCCATTAGAATCTGAATCTCTTAAAATCAGGGGCTATCCTTTGCCCTGTTTTTAATCCACAGCATTCAGTTTATTAATGGTGATTAATAAATGCTTGTTGACAGATCAATTGTTCTCCTCTATTCTTATTATATCATCATCCTATTTTCTTTTGGAGTCCCACATAAGCAAGATTTTGTCTTTTACAAAACTACTCATTTGCAAAACATTCATTGGCCAGATTTTGTATCCTACTTTCATCCATCTTACATCTTTCCATTGACTCTTGAATCATCTTTAATGGTCATCCTCCTGATTACATTGAGTAGCCATAGAGCAAGTTCAGAAAAATGCTGATATTATATAGATAGCTGTTGGTGGCAATGAACAGCTTAGAATCATTAAAATTTTGCAGAGAAAGAAGAGAATAAACAAGGTGTTGGGAATAGAATGGAGGGAAATAGAAATAATAACTGAAAAAAATTGAAGCAAGTTTCTTTGATAAAGTTATTTTTCAAACATATAGAGAATTGAATCAAATTTATAAAAACAAGACATTTTTCCATTGATAAATGATCAAAAGATATGAACAGTTTTCAGGTGAAATAATCACTATCTCTAGCCATATGAATAAATAACTCACTATTAATTAGATAAATGCAAATTATAACAACTCTGAAATACTACTTCATACCTATCAGATTGGGTAATAGTCTAAAAAAAGGAAAATTACAAATGGTGAAAGGAATGTGGGGAAAATGAGACATTAATGAATTGTTGATTAAGTTGTGAACTGATTCAACCATTCTGTAGAACAATTTGAAATTTGCCCAAAGGGCTATAAAATCATGCATACATTTAGACCTACTGACAACACTACTAGATCTGTGTTTGTAAAAAACAAAAATGAAAGTATCTATACTTACAAAAATATTTATGGCAGCTCTTTTCTATTGGTAAAAATTGGAAATTGAGGGAATGTCCATTAATTGGGAAATCTCTGAACATATTGTGTTATATGATTATGATGGAATATTATTGTGGTAAGAGAAATGATGAGCAAGATGCTCTCAGAACAACCCAGAAAGACTTCTATGAATTAATGAAAAGTGAAAGGTACAATGTACAAAATAACAGCAATATTGTAAAAAAAAATTTACTGTGAATAATTTAGCTATTCTGAGCAATTCAAGATTCAAGACAGCTTTCAAGGTTTATGATAAAAAATGTATTCCATTCTCAGAGAAAGAATTTATGGTAAAGACTGAAAGATCTTTTGTCATCTTTATATTTCTTGTGTTTTCCCCTATTTTTTTTCACAACATGATTAATATGGGAATATCTTGCATGACAACGCATACACATGCTAAAATTGAATTGCTTGTCTTCTCAGTGAAGAGGTGTGAGGAAGAAGGAAGAGAGATGATCTAAAATTCAAAATTTTAAAAATTAATGTGGAAAATTGTTTTTACATGTAACTGGGAGAAAATAAAATACTAAATAAATTTTAAAAAAACCCAAAACCTTGCAGAACTCCCCAAATGAGATCTTGGCTTCCTTGAATTCATCTTGAAAATTAACTCACTGTCTGTCTATAGTGACTCCCCATTATTTTTAGACCAAGAAAACTGATCAACTGCAAATCATAATCTGAGCAGTACATATTTATCAACCAGTTTTATCCACTTTGGATTCTAGATTGCCCCTTTTTTAGTGCCTATGGATCTCACTGGGCTGACCCTGTATTATTCCAGGCTCAATGAAATAAGTAAAATATTCAAAGTCGATAAATTGCTGTTCTCTGTTGTTTTTCGGTTGTGTCTGACTCTTCATGACCTCATTTGGAGTTCCTTGGCAAATATACTGATGTGGTTTTCCATTTCCTTCTTTAGTTCATTTTAAGATGAAGAAATTGAGGCAAACAGAATTAAATGACTTGCCCAAGATCACACACCTAGTAAGTATCTGAAGCTGAATTTATACTCAGACCTTTTTGACTCCAGATTCAGTGCTCTAATCACTGCACCACTCAAATGCTTCCAAAGAAATATAAGAGCGTTGCACAATAAGCTTTTGAAATTAGGAATTTGTAAATAATATGTCCATCATATAACACAGCAGAATTTTTAAAAGTTACTTGACTTTGGAGAAAATGGCAGGGAACAGTGGAAAGAATAGCTCTATGATCAGAGCATATGGGTTCGATACTCATCTCTGATGTTTATTATTTAATGAAGCCACATTTACTTTCTAGGTTTCAATTTCCTTTATCTGTAAAATAAACTATTTGACCCATGTGATCATTAAAGTCCTTTTCTAGGAAGGAAGAAAGGAAGGAAGAAGCATTGTTCAACTGGAAGTAGACAGTTGGGTCCCCCATGGGGCAGCTACTGACATTCAAAGATCGTTGTTTGTTCTTCATTCTTGGGGAGGACTTATGGCATTGTTGTGGGGAAGGTGATGTCTTGACTTGTAGATTGGTTGAATTTAGGTGGGGGCTGTATAGGGTCACTGATTGGTCTTTCTCCTCCAGAACTGTCTGGATCCAGTGACTGGATATGGACAGGATGACTGGAAATGGCCCTTGAGACCTGAGAAAGTAAAAGAAAATAAAAGAAAATAAATTTTAAAAATTAAGAAAAAAGAAATATTTTTTAAAAAAATTAAAAAGAAAGAAAAAAGAAAAACTTAGGTCTGGGGAAGACCTTTCTCTAATTCATTTGGAGCTATCATACCTGTGGTCTTGACCTGCATCTTGTTGCTGGACTCAGGTGAGTGGTGCTAGTGACTTTGCACAGCCTTCCTTCACTTCAGACTGGTTCATCTATGGGTCATGATATTGCCCTCCTGGTGTCATTGGTCCTCTTCCAGAAGGAAGGAAGATCAACAAACAATAACATGCCCCCACCTTGGAATCTTTCCTGTAAACAAAACCAGCTTGAGCCACATTGCCCCTTGACATTCTTATCCCTTCTGTTAGGATTCCTAGCATGAAGGACAAAACAGCCAAAATGAAGTGGTTTTCCTTGCCTAATTTCTGAGGGCAGCTGCTATCACACAACTAGGCTTTGCTGGCTCTTCCCTCTTCCCTCCTAAAAGTATGCAAAACCTTTTTTCATATCATTTGGTTTACTCATTGGAAATCCATTGAACTCTGCACACAACAGAGCTCACAAAAGAAGGGACAACCTTCTGGGTGGCAGAATTGCTATCCTATTATCTCCATTAAATACACTTTATTTTAAATACACTTTATTCTCAAAAATAATAATAATAAAATAAAGTCAATTTCTAGTTTTAAATCTATAAACCTATGTTTAAATCCAGATCCTATGGTTCTAAATCCAATTCCCTTTTCCAGCAGATTACACTCTCTCAATTACCTTTCAAAGCATTAGTAAACAGACCTCAAAAACTCAGTAGGTTGTTTAATAATTATATTTATATCAACAATAAAAAATTTACATTAATATATCATCTTATGGTTTATAAGGAGCTCTATATAGAAAGGCATATTCATTCTCAATAATAATGTGAAGCAAACATAGAATTATTCTTCTCATTTTACAGATGAGGAACATGGTTAGAAGTTCTAAGTGAGTTCTCCAATGTCATATAACCTGAAGACAACCCACCCCTAATCATGATGAAACTTCTTACAATCTTTTTCTCACCCATATAGCCCATTCTTTTTTTTTTTTTTACAAACTGGTATTGTTAGAATTTTTTTTTTAATAGCAAGCTGAAACTGCCTGAGCAATGACCAATATAGTCAATGGAGCACTTGCTTTAGAGTGAAGAAGACCTGGGTTCAAGTTCCCATTTACTAACTTTGCTAGTAACTTTCTTTCATTTTTCAACAAGTCTCTTATGAATCTCATTTTACTCATCTGTAAAATCAGGATAAAAATAGTGCATGGTTATGAGAATCCAAAAAAATACAAATATTTTCTCAAAATAAAGCATTTTGTAGACCTCAAAGAACTATGTAAGTATAGTGTCTTATTTTGCTCTCAACAGAGGGTTAACATGATCCTGGCAAGTCTCTCCAACCCTTACCAACAAAATTATGAGCTTTATTGATAGTCAAGTCCTATTACTGAAAGGAAATAAGTGCCTCTGAGTTATCCTGCAGTTCATTTATCCCTGGTTCCAATCTTGCCAATGAGCCAGCGCAATGCTTCCTACTCAATTACAGTGCTAGGAGAGGAAGGCAGAGAAATGGTGATCATCCATCAGTCAAATACCCATCCATAGAAATGGGAGGGCAAGAGTGGAAGGCCACCCAAAAGGAAGGATTACAGAGCATTGTGCAAATGGAGATGTGCAGGAAATAAGATAGAAATTTTATTGGCTGCAATTATATATTGCTGAATAGATATTTTTGCATTGGCTATGTGTGGCCTTGTCAGGAGAGACTTCCTATAGGAGCAATTCTTCATTTCTGTCTGAAATTCAAGACTTTCTTTGATTTGACCCCATCTCCTCCAAACTAATAGAATTTTGAACCATAGATTTAGAGTTAGAAGTAATGATAGTGATCAGCTAGAACACTGTACACAGGAGGAACAGAGAGTTTAAGTAAATACTATCAGAAACCAGAGCCAATTTCAAACCTACTTATTCCATACCAATAAATTTCTCTTTATGCCATGTTGCTTCTTATTTCCCTCTCCCCTAAACATGCATCCTGAAACCTCTTCTCTAGTCAGCCTCTCACCCTAATGCCTACCCATATACATACATGTATATACCCTCACACACACATTACCACCACCACCAAGCCATCTTTGTTCTTGATTCATGGAATTGGATTTACAAATCTTCTTATATTGCTACAATTCACCAAATATATCTGATCCTTTCCTCAAAAGGATTTGAACTTAGTAGGGACAAATTGGTTATTGTATCACACATTGAGTTGGAAAGTATTTTAAAAGTTCCTTCATTTTATAGATGAGGAAACAGAAGCTAAGAAAAGTAATGTGATTTGACTGCCATCAAGCCCTTTAACTATAAAGCAATGTATCATTATCATCATCATCATCATCATCATCATCATCATCATCATCACACCACCATCATCAATAAACATTTATTAAACACTTATTATGTACTAGAAATATAATGAAAAATAAAAATAGTCCCTGTCTTCAAGGGACCAATAATAATGGTGGTGACAATATTTTAAAAACCATATTATTGAAGTTAATTGGCAGAGTAGATAAAATGGTGGAGTCAGAGTCTGAAAAACCTGAGTTCAGATCCAGTCTCAAATAATTAGCATCTTTGTGATCATGCATAAATCACAACTTTTTTTTGCCTCAATTTTTCCCAACTTTAAAATAGGGATAGTAATAGAACCTATTTCCCAGATTGTGGAGTCAAAATGAAATATTTATGAAACATGTAATTCAATACCTAGCACAGAGTAGGTGCTTAGCTTGTTCCCTTCCCTACATAATTGTTAATTTTTATTTTTATTATAATACAATATATAGACAGTGTAAATGGGAAGCAATCTCTGAGAGAGATTGTAGCATTAAGGAGGACTAGGAAAATCTCTTGTAGGTCTAAGAACTTGAGCTTAGATTTGAAGGAAGCCAGAGAAGTCAAGAGGTAGAGATGAAAAGGGAGAGTATTCTAGTCATTTGCAATTGCCAAAGGAAATGAGATTCTTTGTGTAAAAAAAATCAAGAATTGCTGTGTTGTTGGATTGTAGTGATATTTGAGGAGAATAAGATGTGAAAGACCTGGAAAAGCAAAAGTCTAGATTATGAAAGGATTTCAAAGTCAAACAGATAATTATAAATTTGAACCTGCAGGTATTAGGAAGCCATTGGTATTCTAATATGTTCTTTTAGTGCTTACCTCTTTCAGAAACTTCTCAAGTCAAAATAGGCATTCCTTCTTGGTGAACTCCTATAACCCCTACAACCTCTATTATTGACTTACAGCTAAAACCTCCTTTCTTTGTTGTCTCCCTCCACCAGAATATGAGCTCCTTCAGAGCAGGGGCAATCTTTATTTTTCTATTTCTATTTCCAGTACTTAACATGCAATAAGCAAATAATAAAAGTCTTTTAATTCTTTCATTTTAATTACTAACTTCTTGGATTGTTAACTGACTCTTATATGGATAGTATGACTCCCCAACTATAATTTAAGCTCCCTCAGAGCAGCAATCATGTTTTTCATTTCTCCTTGGTCCTGCCTACCTCCACTACAGAACATAATAGTTTTTTAAATAACTATATGTTTAATGTGTAGCTAATTGATTAATTAATTTTACTGCTTTTAAAATTTAAAGTTGCTTCATGGGGGGAGGGGAAAAATAGGTTTTGTCAAGGAGGAAGAAGTTCTCTATGATAATAGCTGTTTGTATAAAGGCTAGGTAACCACTTTTCAGAGAGTTCATAGGGATAATTTATGATTTGAGGTGAAGTTGGATTAGCTGCTTTATGGAATTATTTCTAGCTTTAAGATCATGGAAGTTAGTCAATTAATAGGCATTTATTAAGCACCTTCTACATGCAAGGCACTGTCCTAAATGTTGGTTTTGTGAATAAAGTAATGGACAAAGTGTGAATTCCTGGGATGGGTGTGACGTTGCATGAAAATTTGGCACAAATAATGGTCTTAATGATGAAGGTATTCATCTGATGATAGTAATAATGTTGATGATGAAGACTATGCAGAAAGCTAACATCGATATAGCACTTTAAGTTTACAAAGCATCTTACATACTTTGACATTTGATCATTGTGAGATAGATGTTTTTTGGGGGGTTTTGGGGGGGAGAATCATGAATTTGGGATTTCATTAGTCCAGAAATATTCATTGTGTAAACTCCCCCTTCCCCTTCCATGTAGCTTGGCAATTCCTTTATAACATACAATCTTAAAAAGTTACCCAAGGTCCTGAAATGTTAAGTGGTTTGCTAAAGTCTTGAAATGTTAAGTGGTTTGCTTTGTTTGCATAGCTAAAATTGTTCAGAGATAGGATTTGAACCCAGATTTTCCTAATTCCAAGACTAGTTCTCTATCCACTCTCCCATGTTGTGTTATTGAGCTTCAATTTCACACTGCCTTATTAGCTGACTGTTGGGTTTTCTGGATGCTTGTAGTATTTTCTCCTTGATCTGATAATTCTGAAGTTTAGCTACAATATTCCTTGGATTTTCATTTTGGGTTTTCTTTTAGGAGGTAATCGGTAAATTCTTTCAATGGCTATTTTACCCTCTAATTCTAGAACATTGGGGCTGTTTTCCTTGATTATTTTTTGAAAGATGTTGCCTTGGCTCTTTTTTCCATTGTGGTTTTCATGTAATCCTATAATTCTCAGATTGTCTCTCATGGATCTATTTTCTAGGTTAGCTGTAAAAAATACCAGTGAGGTATTTTACATTTTTTTCTATTTTTTAGTTGTTTGTTTTCTTTAATTGATTCTTGATGTCTCATTGAGTTATTCACTTCCATTTGTTCAATTATAATTGTTAATGAATTATTTTATCCAGTTAGTTTTTTTTTTCTCCTTCAGCATTTGGCCAATTGAACTTTTAAATGTGTTGTTTTATTCATTGGATTTTTTCCATTTTGCAAATTCTATTTCCAAGGAGTTGTTTTCTTTTTCTATCTTGCCAAAGCTAATTTTTAAGAGTGATTTTCTTTAGACAATTTCTGTGTTTCCTTTGCCAAAGCTCTCATTCCCTTTCCCCATTTTTCTTCTAATTCTCTTTTAAGATCCTTTTTGAATTCTTCCCATAGAATCATACTTTGATGCTTCATCTGGAGATGTTTTGCCTTTAATGTCTCAGGGTTTGAGGTCTGTTCTTCCCTGTCTCCATAATAATTTTCTATGGTCAGAGCTCTTTTTGCTTTTTTGCTCATTTTTAAGCATTGAGTTCTCTTCTTAGGGCAAAGGAGAGTTTGTCTCAAGCTTCCTATACAGATAACTGTGTTTTCACACTGCCCTGGGATCAGTGCTGCTGGCTTGCATCCCTGCTGGGTGGGCATTGCCAAGTCCCACTTGGTATGCTGGCATTCAGGGATTCACTATTTGCCTTCTGTAGTTGTGGTGGAGGTCTCATAGCTAATCTGCTAGCTTTTGTCTTGTGCCCATCTCACCCTTAATTTTTATCCATACCAAGTAATCCAAGTTGTTAGGCCCCTCTAACCACAAAGCTCTCTGTGAACTCCTGAGCCCTAATAGGAGGTTATTTAAATTATTTGAAGATACCTTTCAAGTCAAATATGTCTTCTTTCCTCAGACACTTTCTTCACTCTGGTGCAGGCCCTTGTTCTCTTAAACCTGGACCATTGAATAGCCCACTGAGGGATCTGCCTGTTTCAGGTCTCTCCACTCCAAATCATCCTCCATTCAGCTACCATATAATTTTCATAAACCACAAGTTCAAATATGTCACCTCCCTTCTCCCAATCAAGGGTCCATAGGACTGCATTCCCATTTTGATTATGACACAGAAATGCAATTATCTGCAGGTCTTTCTCTGTTTTGAAGTGTCAGAAAAATCACAGATTTGAAGGATTTTGGGTAAAGTAGAGCTTTATTCCAATGTCTCAAATCCTAGGACACAAGTTGTGCACGTTCTCCAATTGTAGGAACTTGGTATACTGTTAGAGCTTATACGCTTGTACTCACGCCCGGGTTGACGATTTGTTACAGGTTGTGCTGGATGGGAGAAATATAAATGCATAGTCTATTGAGGTTAATGGTAATATAATAATATGCTTTATTTTGATTTAAGAGATAAGCTGTAAGCGGTATCATGATAAGTAGAAAAGTATTGGAAGACCAAAGACCCAAATTAATATCTCTATTCTGATACTTACCAGCTGTGCAACTCTGGGCAAGAAACTTCCCCTCCCTGTCCCTTAGTTTTCTCATCTATATGATGAGAATAATGATGTATCTACTACTTATTTCACATCAGTTTTTGAGAAAATGTTTTATAGATATTAAAGCACCATAAAATGTGAGTATTCATCTCTTTTCTTTCCTTGTGATATCCTCTAGATCATTTTAGATCTTTTCACCTGCCAGAGTACAAAGTGACCCAATCATTTTTGATAGATTTCCCACAGATTATTCCCTTACATCCCTAAGCTCTAAGCCCTAGTAACCCCATTTCTTTCATTTGGGAGGTTCTAGAAAATCTTTTTGATTTCTACTCATGTTTTCATAGCAGCTAGACAACTAGGGTGTAAAGCATTGAACCTAGACTCTAGAAGATCTGAATTCAAATCCAGCCTGAGACACTTACTAATTGTGTGAACCAGGACAAGTCATCTAACTTTGTTTGACTCAGCTTCCTCATCTGTAAAGTGACCTTGAACAGGAAATGACAAACTACTTAAACTTTTTTTAATTTTTTTATTTTTTTTATTTTTATTTTATTTTTTTGCTGAGGCAATTGGGGTTAAGTGACTTGCCCAGGGTCACACAGCTAGACAGTGTCTGAGACCAGATTTGAACTCAGGTCCTCCTGACTTCAGGGCTGGTGCTCTATCCACTGCGCCACCTAGCTGCCCCCAAAAAATAAAAACCTAAATGGGCACACAAAAGTCAGACATGACTGAATAACAATCTTGTTTCTTTCTAATATTCTCCCATCTTAGTCAGGCTTGTGTCATTATTTTGTGTCTTTCTTATTCTTTTTCACATCACTATATTTTCTATCTGAAAGAATTACAGAATGCTATATTAGGGAGGAAATCTGCCCAGGGTCACACTAAGTAGCAGAGTCAGAACCAGGACCCAAATTCCATGTCTCTCCTCTCTTATTCCTCCTAGCTTTCTTTATTCTTTCTTATCACTAATGCTTTAAACACCACTATTGAACTGTTCTCTGAGAATATTTAGTTTAACAATGGCTCTCTTCCGGACTTAAATAGGACATATCTTTCTAACTCACCCTAAACCTTTCTTTGTATCTGGGGTTTGTCAGAGAATCTGGAATCCCTAGATAGGCAGCCTCTGTCCAACCTTGAATCTCTCCATAATATTTAAATACTTCTAACTCCATCAACGATAAGGCATTAAATTGCCTTTTTAGAATTTCCAAAATGAATACTAATTAAAGGGATCTTGGAGCATGTCCAGATCATTCAACATGAAGACCCTTCAGCTTTTCTGACTTCCCTTACCATGTGGTTAGAAATAATCTCCTTTAATTGGCTACATAGCTGGAAGAGGCTACATCTTTAATACTCTCAGACTGGGATGGTCTTATTCTTTTTCCTGATGCTTTTTGAGAGTGAAGATAATACACAATTTATCCACAGTGCAGGTGCTCTGAACTGAACTAGAAAGGAGGAATACCTTCCCCTCAATCTCTCTTCTTACCTCATGACTCCAAGAAATGAGCCTGGTATGATTTTTTTTGGTTTCTTTTTGTTTGTTTGTTTCATTTGTCCTTCTCATTTTCAAATACAAGTTTCAATCCCCATTGTATCAAGAATTTGAGCCCTGGCTATTGTGGATCCAGGATTCCAGGTGGGATGTTGCAGTCAGCCTGATAAGCCATTGTACCTTGGACTTGAGCATAATTGTGGCTTTTTACTTGGAACTTGATTCCATATTATGTGGGAACTGAGATAATCTGTTTTTGTATTTGTTACTATATGTTTAGAGTAAATTATTCTTTGCAAAAACTAATTTTATTGTTAAGTGACTAAATGAAACTGGGGTACAGAGGAGCCTGCTGAATTTTGGTAGATCTTAGACAACCCAAATCTCTTTAAAGGTTATGGAGTAAACATATTTGGCCTTTAGGCACTGGCAAAGAGGCATTAAAATATGCATCGTGTTCCTTCTAATGAGACATCTTTTAGGAATATGTTAATAATATTGATACTGTGAGGTAATATTTATAATGTCATTTCACACGAGTAGGATTTCATAATTAAAAATTAATAAAAATAAAACTATATTTCTAAAACACTTTGAGAGTTATAAATTGATTTCTATGACATAGCCAATGCAATTGTTATATTCATTTGACAGAAAAGAAATTATTGTTCAGATGTATCCAACTCTTTATGAATCCCATTTTGAAGTTTTCTTGGCAAAGATACTGCAGTCATTTGCCCTTTCCTTCTCCTGATCATTTTATATATGAAGAACTCAGGCAAACCGGATTAAATGATTTGTCCAAGGTCACACAGCTAATAAATGTCTGAGACCAGATTTGAATTCAAAAAGATAGGAATTACTAATTCTACAATCAGTGCCCTATCCATTGTGCCACCTAGTTGCCCCTTTCCAAAACTACAAAAGGCAACATGACTATCCTGAAGTATAACAGGTAGTAAGTGGTAGATTTAGGACTAAAATCAGATTTTCTGCCTCCAAGTTGAATGCTACTTTCTGCTTTTCTGGCTTCCTCTAAGACAAAGTTCAAATCCCATCTTTATAGGAGATTATATGCAGACCTCTCATTCACTAGTGCCTTTTATTTTCAGATTATTTTACATCTATTCTCTGTATATCTTGTATAAAAATAGTTATTTATGTATTGTCTCCTTCATTAAAACATGAGCTCCTTGACAACAGGTACTATTTCTTTTCTATTCCTCTATTTATCCTCATTATTTATACAACACTCGGTACATTGTAATTGTTTAATAAATGTTTTCTGACTGAAACAACCATTGTTCCATAAATCATGAATTTGGGTGAGATGTACCAAAAGGCAATTGTAAATCCCTTAAACCAAATTTTGAGTACATTCAGAATTTTACTTGGGGATACCTTCGCAGGGTCTCACAAGAATCAATTGATCTAAGGACCTTCTTTTCCCTTTAAGTAGAGACCTAATTAATCAGTATGATAACTCTTCAGTAAGAATAAGAGTGATTATAATGATATAAGTGAGAATCATGCAGGATGAGAAAGAAGACTTGTTGGGGCTGTACTCTATATCAATGGAGAAGGGACACACATAATTGAAATAACAAATACATCTATGAATCAGAGTAGCAGTAGTAATTGGAATAATAGTCATTCATTTTTTCATTGCCCTTTATGATTTATAAAACATTTGCCTCTGTGGTCTCATTTCATAAGAATGATTTTATTTCTAGGGTTTTTTAAATTTGCAGATAATGCACTCTTTGCAACATGCTTGTAAGATAAGGAGTATCAAATATTATTTCCCTCATTTTATAAAGAAATAAACTAAGGCTCAGAAAAAGATGATGTGCAGCTAGCTACTCACCTAGCTGATCTGGGTACAACTGGAGCTCCAAAATAAATCTTCTATCTCCCTTTCTCTCCCCCAAAACATCAGCTCCTTCTAAATCCCACCAGAACCTGTAATTAGGCTGTCACCAGAAAAGAGAAGGGCTTTCCTTCAAGACTTTGGAGCAGGCAGCTTTGGGAGAACCTAGACATAGAGCTATATGCTGTTGCAGTAATGGCCTCTTCCCAGGAAATAGATGTGTCTGTAAGACAGTGTCAGAGTTTGAATCCTGTGAAAGCAAGGATAGTATTAGGAGAAGAAAGAGACTTTGTATATCAATCACTGGTCTTTTAGCTAAGGAAGTTACCAGGCCACTGAATCTCCCTCTCTGTGCCTTCAGTTCTATCTACAGAAAATGAAGCCCTTAAAAGAAAGGTTAAAGAATTACCCAAGCCATCCATTCCCCAGATAGGGTAAAAAAGGATTCTGTACTGGGAGAGGGTAGGACATGGCTAGTGCTACTGAGGGCTAAGAAGCAGTATCTCAGGAAGTTTGCAAAACAGGGGAAAGGGTGTGGTTTCCTAGTCCTCAAAATGAACTGAGTCTCATAAAGCCACAATAAGACTATAAACCACCCCATCAGTGTATGACATGGAGTGCTTGGAGTTGTGACATCTTCTTATTCACCTTTATTCTGTTTTCCATGTTTGAAACTTCTTCTTAGTATCACCAGTGTAATGAAATTGAAAATCTCTAGTGGGAAAGATCCTGGGATAGTTTGGACTTAAAATTCATAGCAGCTTAAACAGATTTACTAATAGAGGTATAAGTAATGAAATCCATTCATCCCTTCGTTGCTAAATGCTAAATGCTAAATGTAAATGAAGATATACATGATGTCCTTATTTATTCACCCATTTCTAATTCCTTTATTCAACACCTTGTTTTCATGAATAAAACGTGAGTGAATGAATGGATGGTGAATGGATGAATGGATGAATAAATGGGGAAGAAATGAAGGAATAAATGAATTCACACACACATTAACTCATTCACTAATTTGTTCATTGACTGACTAATTCATTTATTTTATCACTTACTCATGTATTTACCATTTCTGATTCCAAAAAATGCCAATGAGGGAACTTTAATTTACTCTATAGAGACTGATAGAGGTTCAGACTAAGTAAGTCAGAGATCCCACATTTTCAAGGATTCAACATCACTACCCAAATTATGTCATCCTATCTTTATGGATATGGATAAGAATGGATAGGAATCATGATTCCTAAAGTAGGTCCTAAGATAAAAGGAAGTGGGGGGAGGGAGAAAAAAATATAGACACTCCATTTCTGAATTCTATGAACTGATAGAGAACACTGGTCTCTAACCAAGAACAGAACTTAGTTCTATGACTAGTATTAGATTTAGAGATAGGAGAAAAATTAGAGGCCATTGAACCCAATCTCATATTTCAGATAAGAAAACTAAGGCCCATAAAAATTAAATATCTTGTTCAAGGTCACAAATCTAATAAGTATTTGATGTGGAATTTGAACCAATTATCTTTTTAAAAAAAGTTTAATAGCTTTTTATTTACAAGTTATATGCATGGGTAATTTTACAGCATTGACAATTGCCAAACCTTTTGTTCCATTTTTTCCCCTCCTTCTCCCCAACCCCTTCCCCCAGATGGCAGGATGTTAAATATATTAAAGTACAAATTAAATACAAAATAAGTATATATGTCCAAACCGTTATTTTGCTGTACAAAAGAATCGGACTCTGATATATTAATTAGCCTATGAAGGAAATAAAAAATGCAGGTGGGCAAAATTATAGGGATTGGGAATTCAATGTAATGGTTCTTAGTCATCTCCCAGAATTCTTTCACTAGGTGTAGCTGGTTCAGTTCATTACTGCTCCATTAGAACTGATTTGGTTCATCTCATTGCTAAAGATGGCCAGATCCATCAGAATTGATCATCATAGTATTGTTGTTGAAGTATATAATGATTTCCTGGTCCTGCTTGTTTCACTCAGCATCAGTTCGTGTAAGTCTTTCCAGGCCTTTCTGAAATCATCCTGTTGATCATTTCTTACCGAACAATAATATTCCATAACATTCATATACCACAATTTACCCAACTATTCTCCAATTGATGGGCATCCATTCATTTTCCAGTTTCTAGCCACTACAAACAGGGCTGCCACAAACATTTTGACACATATAGGTCCTTTTCCCTTCTTTAGTATCTCTTTGGAGTATAAGCCCAAATAGAAACACTGCTGGGTCAAAGGGTATGCACACTTTGATAACTTTTTCAGCATAGTTCCAAATTGCTCTCCAGAATGGCTGGATATATTCACAATTCCACCAACAGAAATAGTTGCAATTTCTTCGTCTGAGAATTGTCTGTCCATATCCTTTGACCATTTATCAAGAACCAGTTATCTTTTTGACTCTCCATCCAGTATCATCTGTACTCCTTCATACTCCACATTGCCAAACCCTCAAAGGATGCTCATGTAGAATCACTTGTAGATTTCTGAACACTAAAATTATCAAACATTTCTCAAATAGCACTAGGAACCAAACAAAGTAGCAAGAGTAGACATCATAGGTAGTCCTTTCATAATACTCTGCCTGGCTGATCCCTCTGTCAAGAGGGGGTACTACAGGACAAATACCAAGGAAATCCCTTTTCTTCACCATTATGTCAATATTCCCTTCCTTATTTTGACCAGAGATGAGTGTTGACCTCCCTTCCCACCACCACTAGGCCTTCTTTCTTATAAGGGAACTCAGAGTCCTAACTCTTCATTCTCAGATACATTTCTTTCTCTCCAGTGTCCTGGGTCTGACCTCTCCAATTGCCCCCACAATTGTGTCTTAATGGGTGGACATGACTGCTCAAAGTCCCTAGCTTGTCAAAAGGTATCCAAGTACTAAGGAAAGCTGATGGAGGAACACCAGTGAGGAACACTCCTTATCATTGACCCTGCCACTATATTCTCCACAGCGCTATGAATTACCATATGATCTACCTATGTACTCTAAAGATCAATGTTATGTTTATAAGATGAGATAAAGCATAAGAAGTAATTAGTAAATATATAAAGCTCTTAGTTTGGTTATATTATCCTTATTTTACAGATGTGGTAGTAAAACTAATGCCCAAAGAAATGAGGAGACTTACTTCAGATGAAACAATGAGTTCATAGTAAAATCAGGAATCAAATACAAATGTCTTGATTTATTGCCTCAGATTTCTTTTATCACAGTTCCTTGTATTCACTACAGGATTCCATTATCCAGACCATTATTAACTCTTTCTGTGACATTACAACAAACTCCTAATTCCCTGGATATCCCCTCTGAAACTATCACCTCTCCTTCCTCCCTAGCAGAAAATCATACTATAGCTCTGAAATGCCTGATATTTAGACCTGCAGGGTGATAATTGCTTCTTCTTTCTTTTTCCCTCCCACTCTTAGAATCCCCAATTTCCTTAAAAGTTAGATTATAGGGGTAGCTAGGTGGTGCAGTGGATAAAGCACTGAAGTCAGGAGGACCTGAGTTCAAATCTGGACTCAGATACTTAATACTGCCTAGCTGTGTGATCCTGAGCAAGTCACTTAACCCCAATTGCCTTAGCGGAAAAAAAAAAAATCCTTGTGGGGGGGAGGATGTTAGACTATAGTGCTACTTCTCACATGAGGTTTTTGCCCCACTTCCCAATATAATTATCTGATGTTTATTTTGTGTTATTTGTATAGAAAGACAGCAGGCTGCAGTGAATAAGCAGCCAGTCTCTATGGTAGTAAGATCTGGGTTCAAAATTTTCTCTGATAATTACTAGCAATGTAACTGTAGGCAATAGAACAGATGCTGAATTGATTAGAAGAGGGTATTTTCTCACCTGGAGTTCCTTATACTGATGAAACTTAAAAAAAACACTTTATGAATTTATCTCTAGCTAGAATTTATACACACAGAGGTGTGTGTGTGTGTGTGTGTGTGTGTGTGTGTGTGTGTGTGTGTGTGTGTATTTATTAGCTTACTCTATAAAAATGTAAGCTTCTTGAGGCTGGGAATTGTTTCCATTTTGGTTTTCTATCACCAGGAGCTTGCACATGATATATACTTAATAAATATTTGTTGACTTATTGATGGATGCAGTAAGCTCCAACAATTGCTCAATTTGATGATTCTTAAGAGTATCTGTCCTCCATTTACCTAATTAAAACACCACAGATCTTTAGAAGTCCTGATTTAAGCTAATAAATGACCACAGTTCACAGGAAGACATCAAACCTGATCCTGATTTATCTGTTCACCAATAGAAGCTCCCTGGTTACTGGTGTTAACCTTTAGTAACACATGTTCTTAGAATAATAGTCTCTCTTGTTCCTAGAGTACCTTTATTTTTTCACAGTGCTTCACCTTCCATTTTATCACTTGAGATAACCACCTGAGAACACATTAGAGCATAGTGGGATAGATCTGGCCTTGAAATGAAGACATTCCATTTTTAGTTCCAACCCTACTCCACAGTATGATACTGAACAAATCACTTTTTTTGATTCTTGGTTTTCTCCCTTTGTTAAGTGAATCATTGGGAAGCTCTAATCATTATTGAGTTTTCTTTATATTGAGCTGGAATCACAAAGCTTGCAGAATGTTGGAAGGGACCTTGGAGATCATTTAGGAAAAATTCATTTATAAAGGAGAAAATTGAAGCCCAGAAAATGGAAGTGATTTACTAAAAGTCACATAATGAATAAGTGATTGAACTAGGACTCAAAGGTAGGCCTTTAGTCTACCACTTCAGCTCATCTTCCCTTTTCTCTGTGTGATTAATTTTTAAATAGAGGTCTATTGATATGCTTTGTTTTTATTTCAAATGAATTTTCTGTAGTATCTCTAATTCCTTCATCATCCTGGTTGTTTTTTTTTTTTTTTTTTTCTGGATCTTCTCCAGTTTATCCAATGTAGCATCCAGGGCTGGACTCACCCTCCCACATGGGATCTGACCAGGGCAGGGACCGATTAACTATGACTTCCCAGGATACTACATTTCTTCCAAGGCAGATTAAAGTTAAGTGGCCTTTTTTTTGGCTGCCATGTCACATTATTGACTCATATTGAGTTTGGAGTCTATTAATGTCTCCTAGTCTTTTCACATGAACTCCTTCTTAGCCAGAATAGAGTCCAGCTCTACTCTTGGGTCCTTGGTCATGAAAAATCAAGACTTTACATTTTCTGGTGAAATGTTTTCCTAATTCACAGAGGTGCTGCAAATGGCCCCAGGCTTTGAAGGAGATCCACAGTCAGGGGGCTGTTATGTGATTACCTGCAAACAGAGAAACACTGCTACCTTTATTTACTACAGCCATATTCTGCGTTTAATGCATTCATAAGTTCTCTTGCTAGACTTTGGGAGCTTTATCATAGTTTATATTTCCCCTCTCTGTTTGCTTAAAATAAACAACTACCCTGAAGGTGAACTCAAGAAATCCACCACCTCATTATATGTGAATAGAACACCAGAAAACAGGTGCCATTGCAATGGGAATCCATGACCCAGCTTGAACCCTCATAAGAATGAAGAGCCTCAGTGAGCCCCACAACAATCCAATGGCCAGTGGGATTTTAGCCCATTACTTTGAAACAATAGGGGAAAGAGTATCAATCTTTGGATGATTTAGGGGCTCTTGGTTTGACTATCAGGATTTCATTATTAATCGTATGCAATTCTAAGTGAATTAAGAGAAACATTGTTTTTAGGAATAGAGATGATAGTCTACAATGTTCTGGCATGGTTTGATCACATATTCTGAAGTATTATGTACAATTCTGAGCATCACAATTTAGGAAAGACATTTAAAAGCTAGAAAATATCTTGAGAGGGAAACCAGCATGATGAATGAGATTGTTTTTGTGCCCTAGGAAAACTGATTAAAAGAACCCATCAAGACCCACCCTAATACAAATAGCTTCTTAGGTTTTTTTATGGGCTAAAGGATAAAATCCAAAGTGATTTTCCTCCAAAATCTGGACTCATCTTTCCTTTCTGGCAGGCTTTCCTTCATGTATTCTAGAGATGGAGATGCAAAGG
Organism: Antechinus flavipes; assembly: GCF_016432865.1. Taxonomy (NCBI): domain Eukaryota; kingdom Metazoa; phylum Chordata; class Mammalia; order Dasyuromorphia; family Dasyuridae; genus Antechinus; species Antechinus flavipes. Next base: position 642,872,936 of record NC_067398.1, read on the forward strand.
TTTAAGAGATTGGATGTGTTCAAGAAATGTGACCTAGCACTTAACAATATACCTGGCACATAGTAGGCAATTTATAAATATGCTTTCCAATTTAATTATTAAATTGAAAAGGATATTTCTCAGACTTTTTTTCTTTACTAGATGAATCAGTCCAATCTATCAATTGAATGTTGTGCTAGATATCATGCTAGGGTCAGAGATATGCAAACAACAGCACAATAGTCACTAGTTTCAAGGATTTTACATTCTTTAGGGGAAGACATCATGTATATACATACTAATACATACAATATATATATGCAGTAATTTATTGGGGTAGATCAAAGCAGCAAAAACAACCAGATAAGGTTGCATGTGTATCTGAACTGAATTTTGAAGCAAATTAAGAGAAGGGAGAAGGAAAGAAATAAGCACTTATAGAGCAACTATGTGCCAGTGGTAAGCATTTTACAAATATCATTTCATGTGATTCTCACAAAAATTTTGTGAGGTAGGTACTATTAATATCCCCATTTTAGAGATGAGGAAACCAGAACAAATACATATTAAGTGATCCATGTAGGATCACATAGCTAGTAAGTGTTTCAGGGCATATTTGAACTCAGGTCTCCCTGGCTCCACACTTAACATTCTATCCACTACACTAAGACTTCTTAATTTTTTCCTACTAATAACCCATTTTCTCTTGAAAAATTTTTACATGACCCTGGTTATATAGGAGTATAAAATAGGTGCACAAATCAAACATTCACTAATAATAAATCATAATTTAGTGACCCCTACATTCAATTATAAGACTTCATATGGTCTTTAAGAAGCTAGACACTATACCACCTAGCTGCTTCCATTAACGATTCAAAAAAGTTAAGGGGTGGAGTACATTCCAGGCATTGGGAAATGCCTGTGTGAAAACATGGAGACAGAATAAAATGGTGAAAGTGAAAAACAGAAAAAAAAAAAAAAAGCCCAATTTCTCAGGACCTTAGAATATATGAAGGGAAATAATGTATAATAAGGCTAGAAAGGTAAATTGGAGGGAGATTATAAAAAGCTTTAAATACTAAACAAGGAAATTTATATTTGATTCCAAGACTGCTAAGGATCTGCTAAAGAGTAACGCACAGGGGAATAATGTAGTTTTTATCTTCCTCCCTTGTATATTGTTTTTTTCTTCTTAAAATATCAATATCTTATAATTAAATTTTATGTGGAAAGCAACAAGCAAAATTTAAACACAGGATCCAATCCTACAGATGAGGACATTCCTGCTTCCCACTTTAAGCTTTATGTTTCATCTCAACGATGGAAAGAGATAGAGAGGGAGACAGTGGGAAAGGGAAAGGAAGAGGGAGAAAAGAAGAGAGAGAAGGAGAGGAAAAGAATTGAGGGCAATACTTTATTGAAATAGAATGCTAGAATAAGGGCAAGAATGAGAAGGGCTGACAGAGATTGAAGCAGGAAGAAAATCCCTTAGTAATTCCCAAAGCACAAGCCTATACGCAGTGTTAGAATATGAAGGCTGGTGGGGGAGGGATGCTGAGTGAAAGAATTTAAGATTAGCATTACCCACTATTAATTTATAAGGCTGTTACCTTGTTGGGCTTCTTGATTTTTTTATCCTGTGGAAACAGCTGTCATTGCCAAACTCTATTTTTAAATATTATACTGAGACCTGGAGAAAATGTGTTTTTTTAACTCTATCATATTGGTCACATGACCTGAAATTATATTATTATATTTATTGTATGAATTTTTCTCCTAGTTCTGCTCATTTTATTCCATATTGTTGGGGTCTCAGGAACTCCTTATATATAGGAGTTTAAAAGAAGTGTGTAGCCATAAATTGATTAATCTATCTGGGATCACACTTTGCATATCAGCTTTAGATATAAACAAAAAAAAATAGAGTTCATAATAACCTGGTGGTGTGCTGGCTGGGTATGTTGGCCAATTTGGTGATGTGTAGTGTGATCAGTGCCTCAGCTATATTCTAAAAGTGCTGTCATTGTGTCCTCAAGGAAAGATTGTCTAGTCTCTTAACTGTAGTAGATTAGAGTTAAGAATGCAACAGATGGCCCTCAAAGGTGAGGCCCTCATGACTGCAACAGAGAGAAGCTTATCAAATACCAATGAAATCTGTAAGATGTTCAACAGGGAAAATAAAATGCTTCTTGGAGAGGGGACACAGATAATTCAGCATATTTTAGGAAGAAAGGAAGCAAGGAAAGAGAGTAGAAAAGGGAAAAAAACACCATGGTAAGATGTCAGGGATACAAATAGAAGGGGGGAAAAGTTCCTGCTTTAAAGAAGCTCAAATTCAGTTTCAGAGATTCAGTTCATCTCTGGTGTAGGATGAATGGAAAAATCCAGAGTTCTAACTAAAAATGCATTAATAGGACATATAACTAGACCTGAAGGTCTTTTGTTTGCATTAACAGGTGATATGGCAGTGCCTGAAAAAATCTTAGGAGTTTACCAGAGGGGCAGATGGAAGACCTCTGGTTCTTTATTTCACTAAAAGGAATTTGGAGTCTGATCTTATCCAAAGATTACCAAGACCTATCAATCTCTTGGATGAGTTCTGGGAAACCAGGGGTTGGGGAAGGGAGAAAAGAAAGGTACAGAAGAATAATACCCCTGATTGCTTCTTTCCTGGTCATAAAGTCAATATGCACCAAAGAGGTATGGAGCAGGGTTAATTAAGGTTGATCCCCTGGTACTTTAGGTCTGAAATTAAAATGACATGAGACATATATTATCCATCTAATAACTAACAAAAGAAATAATATTTACTTTAAGGACTGCTTTGTTTTTTAAAAATTTCTGTATGTTTTTTATTGCTTTTATTATCTTTAATAAAATTATCAATCATTTCTATAATTTGTTCTTTGACTCACCAATTCTTTAAACTTAAGTTTTTATTGCCATTGGTTTCCTTTTTTGGCAGATGCAGTGGGAGAGATTTAGTCTCTGGCTATTTTTGACACTTTTATTCTTCAGTGTTAATAGTTTCCCAGTTTAAAACATTGTTTAATATACGATTTTTGAATTGTGATTGGGTAAAAGATATTTATTCTTTTCTGAATTTGCTTATGAGGTTTTTATGTCCCAAGATATCATTAAAAGGTAAGAATTTTGTATAGTTCTTTTTTACTTCCATTCAATAATCACCTTAGAGCTAACATTCTACTTTCCCCCCCTAAAATTCCAATGAGATCCTTAACTTTTTTCTTATTTATTTTTGGTTAGTTTTACCTAGGGCTGATAGAAGTAAATTTAGGTCTTCTGCTATTATAGCTATACTATTTCTTCCTCTAATTCATTTAGTTTTTCCTTTAAGTATTTAAATGCCATGTCATTTGGTGAATATATATATATATATATATATATATATATATATATTAGAACCAATTCATTATCTATGCTACCATTCAGTAAAATATAGTTTCCTTCCTTATCTCTTGTAATTGGGTTCATGTTTCCTGTGGCATTTTCTAAAATTATGACTGATATCCCTGATTTTTTTTTTCTACGTTCAGCTAAGAAATAAAAGGTTCTTTTTTAACACTTTATTTTAATTCTATATGAGTCATTATGTTTCAAGTACTTAAATAATATTTTGTTGGATTTTGCTTTTTAATTCACTGTGCTAATCTCTGATTTTTTGAGAGAATTCATCCAATTTACATTTACAGTTATGATAGCTAATTATTTCTTATTTCATTTTTTTCTTCTTTCTATACTTCTTACTTCCTATCTATTTGAAGTTGATGCACTTTCTGCCCATCCTCTCTAATTTTCTCCTCACAATTTTCTCCCCAAGATTAGAATTTGTGCTGTTTATGATTACTTCCTCTCCCCCTAATAGCTATCACATTTCTCTCCCCCTGTTCCTATCTGTATTTATCCTAAGTTGAACACATTCTTACAACAAAATTTGCATGTGCTATATATAAATAGTGTATACATATATCTATATCTATACATATACAAAATAACTATATAAAGGTTACTGATTTCAATGTTTTCTTTGTTTTGGCATTCGTTGTGCACATTCATTGGTCATGATAAGGGCTAGCATTTTTATATGATTTTAAAGTTTGCAAAGTCCTTTATTTATATTATCTCACTGATTCTTACAACAGTGCTGTGAGACCAATATTTTTTTTTGCTTGCAGATACTGTTTATTTTCATTTTTTAAATTAAAAAGCTCATTAATGTGAACTATGTGCAGTAGTGGTGTTTGTGCACATCATCCTCGAGCCTGCTGCTGTTCCTGGGTTTCTCTTGTCACCCTTGGAGCAGAAGATCTAGAAGTTATGAACACCACTCCTTCCCTTCTCTTCTCCACAAACTGAACGTGGAAGAAAGGGGCTCTTCTCTCTTTTTAGGGAGCAGAGCTGAATGTGACTCCCCATCCTCGGAGAGTCATTGTTATCTCCTCCTCCCTTAGGATCCTCAGCCAGGGTCAGAGAGGATGTCTTGTTTGACAGGAGGCTAATGTTCTCCATTCGGCACCTCATTGCTGAATGAGACCAATTTTTTTAATATTCATTTTTTAGAAGAGGAAACTAAAGTTGAATGAGATCAAGTGACTTGACTAGGGTCATGCAATAAGTGATAGAAGGTAGAATTTAGATTCAGGTCTTCCAGTACTTATGCATTTATACTACCTAGCTGCCCATCTTCTGAATAAATGTGTGCCCTTCCCCACTACTGTGAGATAGTAACCTTTTAGAGAATATATTAGTGGGCACAAGAAAATAGATTTTCTTGTTATCTTTTTCTGTGCTATTGTATTAAATATCTTTTGCTTTCAATTAATATTACCAGTCTTCTGCCTCACTAATAAAAGCAAACATATCAATAATGGCTTATGAACTGTTGTTATGAGGTTAGGGTAAACTTTCTAAAGGTTCAGGTTTTACAAGCATACTATAAGTTCATTAGATGACAAAGTCCATGAGGATAGGAAGTCTGTAATTTTTTTATCACTGTATTCCCAGCCCTAAGCAAAGAGCCTATGTGTAGCAGACACTTAATAGATGCTTGTGGAAATAAATTGAATTAAAGCCAACTTCTTGTTTCTTCCCTTCTCAATCCAAATGGAAAATTGCCCATTTCCTGAAGCTATGTTGGAGCTATTCCAAAATGAAATGGGATACTTTAGTAGGAATGAGTTCCCTGTCACCAAAGATATCTAGACAATGTTAGATGGCAATTTGTTAATGATGTTGTAAAAGACATTCATGCCTCAGGTAAGGATTAGAATCAATGACTTCTGAGATCCTTTCAAGCTTAACATTGTAGGATTCTATTGTATAATCTATATCAAATTATTTGCTTTCTCAAGGAGAGGGAAGAGGAGGGGAGAGTGAGGAAGGGAGGAAAAGAGATCATTTCAAACTCATTTTTTTAAAAAAGTGAATGTTAAAAAAATTTGTTGACACATAATTGAGAAAAAATTAAAAATATGTGAATCTACGCTCTTTTTTCTTAAGTATCTTTATTTATTTTGGATGAGAAAAGATCCCTGCTGGCCAGCCCAAGAAGGATGCATTGCTTAGAATATTGTTAATTGTGTTTACCATAGGTCCAGCTCCATTGAACAATGACACCAGACATCTCCCAAGTTGTTCCTTCTTCCCTCTCAGACATCCTGCACCCACCTTTCTTTCAATTGCTCTCTGCCACACCCCAATTTGAGCCTAGTTTCTGTAGAGTATCTGTCCTCAGAGCAGCGTAGATCTCCAAAGGTCTCTTTTGGAGCGTCGTAATTTGAAAATTCATTTATGATAAAAGAAAAATAGATTTCTCCTTGAAAAAAAATTCTAGCCATCAAATATCTAATTTTATTTTCCCTCCCTTCCTCACTACCTCCCTCCCTTCCTTTCTTCCCTTCCTCTTTCCTTCCTTCTTTTTTTTCTTCTCTCTTACCTTTCTTCCTTCCTAGCTTCTTTTCTTCCCTCCCTCCTTTCTTTTCTTCCTCTTTCCTTCTCTCCCTCCCTTCCTTTTTTCTTTGCTCCCTTTTTTCCTTCCTTTCTTCCTTCCTTCCTTCCATGCTTGAAGGAACACTAGAGGTTATGTAATCCAATTCCTTCAATTTATAGAGAAAGAATATAAGACTTAGAGTAGGAGAGTGATTTAACCAAGGTCACACAGCAAATCAATATCAGCCAGAAAAAGAAGCTGGGTCTCCTGATGCCTAAGCCTGCTTCTCTGTCTACCACACTAGCAGCAGAAGAGTTATCGCTTGAGCAGATGGTGTTTATACTTTGGGTAGAAACAACACATGGTGTGGAGGGAGCTGAATGACAGGTCCAGTCCTCTGGATTCCCTGTGGCTCATTAAATATGACCTCTGGTGCAAAAGAGACAATAGTTGTCTGACCTTTTTGCCTGTGGCCAATGTCACAATAACTAGGGAGGCTGGAACTGAGAATCAGCCAACTCTGACAAAGTCCTGAGCTCTCCAAGGTCCTCCCATATCTCTTCATACTTTATCCTTCATTTTGTCTTTCTGAGGTCAGACAGAGAGCTCCCTGAAGGCAGGGCCTGTGTCTTCTATGATTAGATGGTTAAAGAGACAAAGATCATGGAAGTTATCCCAGTGAAGCCCTAATGATTAGTGATAGACACATCCTAGAACACTGAAGTAAAAATAGATAATATTAATATAGCAGTTGAAATTTTATATAGCTTTATAAATTTTTAAAGTATTTCTTAGACATAACCTTATTGAACCCTCACAATAATAATTCTTCAAGAACCATTATTCCTGTTTTAAGAGACAAAAAAATTGTAGGGCAGAGAAATCATGTAGATCTTCCAGAGCTTATTAAGTGACCCCATCAAAACTACAAGTTAGAACTAGGGTTTCAGCCTATGAGCCTTACCACGGTACATACTACCTCTAACAATCCTTGGTATTGTAGAGGAGACAATGACAAGATATTTTCCCCTCGTCAAGGAGTCTATATTCTCCTTGAGAAGATGAGTCATCAACTCATAAAATAACTAAAGACCACTGCTAAGCAACATAAATAAGCAACAACTGAATGTGCTGTGTGCTTCAAATTAGAAGTACTCCAAGAATTCAGAGAATAATAATAACACAGAATTATATAAATGTGCTCCTTACAATGCCTCTCTGAATTAGGTAGTGCTAGTATCTCTAATTTACAAAGAAGTAATGGAAGCTCTGGGAGTTTAAGTAATTTGCCCATAGTTAAACATCTAATGAGAAAGATGTGCTTCAAACTCAGCTCTTTTGCCCTCTTTGTACTTCACTAATAATGTCAAACTCAAACAGAAACAGGAGATATATTGACTTAGACAATTATAAATTAACATTATATTGTAAGGTGTTTTTTATTTATTTTGTTAAACATTTCCCAATTGTATCTTAATCTGGCTCTCTACACTTGGGAGTTTTATAGGTCACTTAGACATCAGTTTGCTATCCTTGTACTTTACTATTCTGCTTCTAATGAAGGGAGTAATGTGTGTAAGCAAGAATAAAATCTCAGAATTTAAGGACTGAAAGAGATATCACACTACTTCTCAGCAAATCCATAGATGGTTAAGAATATATTCTATGATATCCTCAACAAATGTTATAAAGCCTGTTTGAAATCTTCCAATGATGATTAATAAAATGTCTCCCAGGAGTACATTACTGATTATTAGAAAGTTCTCCCCATTCTACTATCCACTTAAGCCAAAATCCTCTCAATAAAAGTGAGTTCAAGGATGAGTTTCAGGAGCTCTGCTTTCCACTACAAGAAACATGTTTTGCTCAAAATGAGTTGATCATCTGAAATGTCTCACCTTGCTGACCAATTTAGTTTTGGATACTCAACAATTTCTCAGCTTTTTCAGATGTCATTTCCCTCTGTTGGATGATTGGAGGGAGGAGCATTAAATTCCTCTCAAAGCATTCTTTTATAGAAGACTGTAATATGAACTTTTTTCACGTAACTGTCCTTTTTCCACCAACAGTTTTATTTGGTTTAAACTCCAAGGAACATTATAGCCATGGCGTTTATCCTTTCCTCTCTTTTCTGTTTCCTTTTCTTAATTGTTTTCTTGCATTAGACTGGTCACCAACTTGAGAGCTCTACATTATACTATTCTGACTCTAAAGAAGGAAGGGATTAGAATGTAAGTTCCTGGGGACAAGGACTGCATTTATTTTCCTATTTGTATCCTCAAAGCTTAGCAGAGTGCCAATATACATAGTAAGCATTTAATAAATGTTTATACATTGAATCAAAATAGAAATAATTTAATCCTTCTTTCAAATTACAGCCACTATGGGGCTAAATGGCATGGTGGATACAGTACTAGCCCTGAAGTCAGGAAGACAATTCAAATCTGACCTCAGACACTTAATCCTTCCTAGCTGTGTGACTCTGAGCAAGTCACTTAACTCTAATTGCCTCAGTTAAAAAAAAGAGAGAGAAAGAGAGAAATTACAGCCAATCAAATCCTTGAAGACTACTATATTTTTCCTACAAGTCTTCTTTTCTTGATTCTACACATCTAGTTCATCAAACCAGTCTGCATAATATGGAATTTTGTGTGAGGATACTCTGGCAATAGCAAAAACACACACACACACACACACACACTAAACAAGACAAAAAAAATAAGCCCTGTGCATTTATAGTGATATGACCTGAATGCAAAAGCACCTGTTAATTACTATATGACCTTAGACAAATGATTTCTACTCTTTGGTTTTTATATATTAAACAAGGAGGGAATTGGATGAGATAAATGATTCCATATTTTTTCACATGAGTTCCTTTCTAGAAAAAATAGCTAAAGTTCCATGAAATTCAGCTTTTCTCCTGGCACGTTGACTATAGGAATCAGGCCTTTAAATTTTGTGGGCTTAAGTGCACTAATTCCAGTTCTACTTTTGATGGGTCCATATCTCCAAAAATTCCTATTTTTTTTTCTTTTGAAAAATTGGGATAAATTTTATACATATGATGTTTACTTCAATACTTCCCATGAATGAAGTATTTTAGATCATGATATAAATGAAAATAATTGTTATCTATTTGCTCCAAAATTTCTGGATATGTTTCAGATACTTGCAGTATCACAGAATCTCTAAGTTAGAAAGGACCACAAGGGTCATTTGGCTCAACCTATTCTTTAAAGCAAATCTCCTTCACAGAATCTTGGACATTTTATGAGGGCTATAGCTATGGTGAAGCAACTGGTTCTCTGACTCTGGGTGACAAAAATGTGGAAAGAGTTGATAGCAATTATATGCCTTCAGAAGATAAAAACAACAGTGACTAGCACCCTGCTATCAAGACACACTAGTTAAAATAGTTGATAAAATTCCTCCATCTACCTTCTATCAATAGCTATGTTCCAGATGACTGTTTCTCAGGCTCAAGTTCACTTTACTCCCCTACCTTGACAGCAGCCTTCTAAACAGCATTGTTGACAAAGGATTATAATAATTATCATGATATCATGATAAAGTAATGATAATAATACCATTTATATAGATATTTAAGTGCTTTACAAATATTACTTCATTTAATCTTAAGATGTAGGTGCTACTATTATACCTATTTCGCATAGATGAGGAAACTGAAGCACATGAATTTTAAATGATTTTCCCAGGATGATATAGTTAGTAAGACTCTAGGACTGGTTTTTATCCAGATCCTCCCATTTCTAGGCCCTGCATTGTATCCATTGTATCACGTTGCTGAAGTGGCAATCTAGTGATCTCAGAAATCATCTAGCTCAGTTGTTGCATTTTACAGATGAGCAAACTGAGGCTAAGTTAGGTAAAATGACACCACAGAGCTAATCATTCTCAGAGTTTTGTCCTCTCCCTGTCATCTTTTCATGAAGTCTAAGGTCTCTTTCAGAGGTATTTTTGCTCTCTATATTCTCTTCCTTCAACTGCTTTCCTTGGGACCTTTTATCGTATTTACCTTGGTCCTGAGAAAGCTGGTTACAACTCTGAAATTAGTAATCCAATTTTTCCTTGAAGACTTTCAATGATAGAGGTTGGATTTCTCTTAAGGAATCCTAACCCTTTTAACATAGAAATACATGCCTGTTGTGACATTTTTTCATTTATGAAAGGATGCTCATAGGGACATTTTTCAGTATGAAATTGGCAATGAATAGGTGACAAAAGAAGAGGAAGTTCCTGTAAAATTCATTCATATACTATAACTCATGACCCAGAGAGGATGCCTACCCTTTTAATCAGTGGATTCTTTCATTGAAAAATGAACACTTCTGACAGCTGAAAGATCAAACATTCCTGTGCACATGGGAGGTCTCCAGAGGTCACTAGGAAGGTTAATTTCCTGGCCTTGGGGATTTTCAATTGCCAGAAAATCTGAGGCTTAATTTCATTTGTTGTTGGGGATAAGCAACCAAATTAGATGTGAAGAGGTAATATATTCAATGTTATATAAATTGACTGAAAATATATAGAGTGAATATACAGAAGTGAAGCCTTGACTTACTATTATTTTGACCAAGGCTCTTCCAGTATCACTAAAGCTTCCTTTTGTGGTCTTTTAAATTAGAAATGCCTCTGCTTATTTACATACGCCATTCCTTCTGGGAATTTATCAGTGATTGTGTTATCAGGTTATTAGAATATTATGTACCAAAGAAGCCATGGTGAAAAGTTAACTCACAAAATGATAAGAATATGAGGACAAAAAAATCTAGACTTCGGTCCTGATCTAATATCTAAACCTAGTCATAGCCTGTCTTCATTTTGGTGAACAGATTAAAGTTGAATATGAATTCTGATCACAGACTAAATACTAAATCTCGAATATTGACCATGGCCACAGATTGAGATATAATCCTTATTATTGATTGAACTCTGGAATAGAGGAGGAGGAGGAAGAGAAGGAAGAAGAGGAGGAGGAAGAGGAAGAGGAGGAAGAAAAGGAGGAAAAGGAGAAAGAAGAGGAAGAGGAGGAGGAGAAGGAGAAAAAGAAGAAGAAGGAGAAGAAGAAGAAGAAAAAGAAGAGGAGGAGGAGGAGGAGGAGAGGAGGAGGAGGAGGAGGAGAAGAAGACGTAGAAGAAGAAGAAGACGTAGAAGAAGGAGAAGAAGAAGAAGAAGAAGAAGAAGAAGAAGAAGAAGACGTAGAAGAAGAAGACGTAGAAGAAGAAGAAGAAGAAGACGTAGAAGAAGAAGAAGAAGAAGAAGAGAGAAGAAGAAGAAGAAGAAGAAGAGAAGAAGAAGAAGAAGGAGAAGAAGAAGAAGAAGAAGAAGAAGAAGAAGAAGAAGAAGACGGAGAAGGAGAAGGAGAAGAAGAAGAAGAAGAAGAAGAAGAAGAAGAAGAAGAAGAAGAAGAAGAAGAAGAAGAAGAAAATGACTAGGTAATATTTACACAATCATAAGATTATAGTTCAGAATTAGATGAGATTGTACAGGCTATCATGCCCAATATCCTCATAGTTTACCATTTAAAAAATGAGACATTGAGAGGCAAAGTACGTTGCCCAGAGTTTCACAGGTGATACAAGTATCAGTACATATTTGAACTTAAACCTTTCTTTTTGAATACTTTTTTAAATTACAAGTAATTTTTAAAAAATTTAAACTTCAAATTCTTTCTCTCCTTCCCTCTCTTCCTCCCTTCTCTGTTACTTTATTGAGAAAGTAAACAATTTGATATAGGCTATACATGTGTAGTCATACAAAACATATATATCAGTCATGTTGTGAAAGAAAACACAGACAAGAAAAAAATAAACCTTAAAAAGCATGCTTGATCTACATTCAAACTTCATCAATTCTTTTTCTGCATGTGGATAGAATTTTTAATCAATGAGTTTTTGGAATTTGTAATATTCTTCTCTAAAATATAATATTTTCTGGGAGCAAGTTTCTTGGGGGCTTCTGGAGGCAGCCTTAATTTCAGTTCAGTGTAATCACCAGTGCAGCCAGGGATTAAAGTCCAAATCCTTTATTGTCTCCTTCAAATCTTGTCTCTTTTCCTTGGGCCTGGTTAGCTTTCTTAAAGGCCTATCTTGGTTCCGAGAGCTCCTGCCACTAGTCCTTTGCCTCTGCCAGCTTCTGTCTCTAGATCCCTCTGAATGTCTCCAAATCCAAAGGTTTGTACTTCAACTGCCAGCCACAACAAAGATGAAAGATGGAATGAATCTGTCTCAGCCCCAGAAAGCTTCTAGTGTGCTTGCCCTATCTGACCCTGAGAGCTCCTTCTTATATGTTCCACACTGAGTATACACCAATCATTATATCACTAGGAAATCATTATTTGTTGTAGGATTAAATCAATGCTAAACTAGATTTAACCACCGTCTCCTCAATTCCATTTACTTAACACCTTGTTTCAAGTTCTGGCCCATAACGGACATTGTCTTGGGTCATTGTGTTGCTGAGAACAGCCAAGTCATTCACAGTTGATCATCATATATTACTATCGTTACTATGTAAATTTTCTCCTGGTTCTGTTCATTTCACTCTGTATTAGTTCATATAAGTCTCTCTAGGTTTTTCTGAAAGCATTCTGCTTTTCATTTCTTATAGAACAACAGTATTCCATACAATTATATACCACAACTTGTTCAGCCATTCTTTAATACACATCCCCTCAATTTCAAATTCTTTAATACCACAAAAAGATGTGCTATCTATATTTTTGTATACATAGGTCTTTTTCCAATTTTCATATCTTTTTGGGATACAAATCTAATAATAGTATTGCTAGTCAAAAGTATTTTTGGCTTTTTGAGCACAAATTGGTCTCCAGAATAGTTGGATTGATTTACAATTTTACCAAGAGTGGATTAATATTTCAATTGTTTCTTATCCCTCCTAATATTTGTCTTTATCATTTTCATTTAAGCTAGTCATTCATGTTAGTCAGTCATTCATGTTTAGTCAACGTTGGTCAATCATGATGTCATATTAGTCAATCATTCCTGTTTAGTCAATGTTAGTCAATCATGAATGAAGTAGTCTTATAAATTTGATGCAGTTGGGAAATTAGACCTTTTTCCGAGAAACATGACATGAAAGATTTTTGCTTTCCTTCCAATCTTGGCTGCATTTGTTTTGTTTTGGCAAAAAAAAAACATTTTTAATGAGATGTAATCATAATTATTAATTTTATATCTTATAATAGTCTCTTTTTTTGTTCAGTCATAAATCACTCACTTACTCATACATCTAACATAAAGTAGATCGTATTTCTAATAAATGGCTTATATTACTGCCCTTTATGTCCTTATTTAAAATATGGTATGAGATGTCTGTCTAAACCAAAGTTTTTCCAAACTATTTTCTATTTTTTCCCAGTAGGCTTTGTCAAATTGTGAGTTATTCCAAAAGATTCCAACTTTGTATTCATCAGATACTAGATCATTATAGTCATTTACTATATCTTGTTTACATAATCTATTCTACTCACGCACCACTTTATTTTGTTTTAGCCTTTACTAAGTTGTTTTGATGATTACTGCTTTGTATTATAGTTTGCAATCTAGTATGGCTAAACCAACTTCTTACACAATTTTTTTTTCATTGATGCTCTTGACATTCTTAACCTTTCATTTTTGCATATTATTTTTTTCATAGCTCTATAAAATAATTTTTGATAATTTGGTATGATACTGAATAAGTAAATTTAGGTATAAACATCATTTTTATTATATTGGTCCAACCTGCCTATGAACACTTAATATTTTTCCAATTATTTATATATGAATTTGTCTGTGTGAAAAAATATTTTGTAATTATGCTCATGTAGCTCTTAGGCTTGTGTTAGCAAATGAATCCCAAGTATTTCACGTTGTCCACAGCTATTGTAAATGGAATTTTTTTTTATTTCTTCCTACTAGACTTCATTGCTAATATATAGAAATGCTGATGATGTATATGGGTAAAAACTTTCTTGCTCCAAATTCAAGGTCCTATTCATTATGTCATGAGAACAACAACAACAACAACAACAAAAAACATCAGACAAAAATCATTCATATTTGTTTATATGTAGTATTTTATAATAATTTATAGTAGTAATTCAGAACCAGGGCATTGTCACAAGAAATTATAGAAGGATTATCCTTGGATTTATGGATCAATGCAGATCATCCAAAAAAAGAATAGAAATGATACAGCTTATCACTTCATACTGTAAAAATTTGATACTATCTGGCCAGAAACTGGAAACTGAGTGGATGCCCATCAATTGGAAAATGGCTGAATAAATCATGATATATGAATATTATGGAATATTATTGTTCTGTAAGAAATGACCAACAGGATGATTTCAGAAAGACCTGGAGAGACTTACATGAACTAATGCTGAATGAAATGAGCAGGACCAGGAGATCATTATATACTTCCACAACAATACTATATTCTGATCAATTCTGATGGACGTGGCCATCTTCAACAATGAGATGAACCAAATCAGTTCCAATAGGGCAGTAATGAATTGGATACCCAATGAAAAAACTCTGGGAGATGACTATGAACCACTACATAGAATTCCCAATCCCTCTATTTTTATCCACCTGCATTTTTTATTTCCTTCACAGGCTAATTGTACACTAAAGTCCGGTTCTTTTTGTACAGCAAAATAGCTGTTTGGACATGTATACAAAATATTGTATTTAATTTATACTTTAACATATTTAACATGTATTCGTCAATATGCTATCTCAGGGAAGGGGTTGGGGGAAGGAGGGGAAAATTTGGAACAAAAAGTTTTGCATTTATCAATGCTGTAAAATTACCCATGCATATAATATAAATAAAAAACTATAATAAAAAAAATTGATACTATCAAATAGCTAGGACAATACATTCAAATCTCCATAATTATATATAATAAGCTTCCATAGATTAATAAATAACCAACTTAGAAGTATAAATTCCCTGAATCCCAAATATCCTGGAAAATCAACAAACTGTATTGAAACCAGAACTTTATCAAAACCTGAAGTTGGTTTTAATCATATAGCTAAAAATGGGAATGGGAGAAGGTAGAGAATAAAATTTCTCTTTAAGCTTTCGTGATCCCAAGTCTAATATTCTATATACTATACAATTCTGCTTCTTAATAATTAAAACCATCACTGATGCTAATTGACAGTTCAATCAGTCACACACACCATGAGCTGTCCAAAGTCATACAATTAGTAAATATCTATAGTAGGATTTCAAGTCAAGTCTTTTTGATTCCTGGTCTAGAATTTTACATATGATACCATTTAGTTATATTACTAGAAGGTCCAAGAGACTTTTATGGGCCTTGTATAGCCCACTTCCTCAGAGTGCAGAAAAGTCTGAAAAGACTTCCATGAACAGATGCTAAATGAAGTAAGCTGAATCAAGAGATCTTTGTACACAGAAACAATAAATTATGTGATGGTAAACTATGATGAACTTGTGATGGACTCTTTTCAACAATGAGGTGATTCAGAGCAATTCCAATAGACTTGTGATGGAAAGAGCCACCCACATCCAGAAAGAACACTATGGAGACTGAATGTGAATCATAGCAAATCTGACCATGTCACCCTACTGTCACCACTAACACCACCATTATTTTTTTTCTAAATAGTATTTTATTTTCCAAATATATCTAAAGATAGTTTTCAACATTCATTTTTGTAAAATTTTATGTTCCAAGTTCTTTCTTCTCTCTGTTGCTTATTTCTCCTCTTTTCAAGATAGAAAGCAATCAGCTATAGGTTAAACATGTATAAAACTTTTAAACATATTTCCATATTTGCCATGTTGTGCAAGAAAAATCAGAACAAAAGGGGAAAACATAAGAAAGGAAAAGCAAACAACAATAACAACAAAACCGTGAAAATATTATGTTTCAATCTACATTTAATTTCCCTAGTTCTATTGCTAGATGCAAATGGAATTTTTCATCCCAAGTCTACTGAAATTATCTTGGATTATTGCATTGCTTAGAAGAGCCAAGTCTATCACAGTTGATCATTACATAATCTTTTTGTTACTGTGTACATGTTTTCTTGGTTTTGCTCATTTCATTCAATATCAGTTCATGTTAAGTCTTTTTAGGCTTTTCTGAAATTAGCCTATTCATTTTTTTTACAGAACAATAATATACATCATCAGCATTTCTATATACTTAACTCCATTAAAAATATATTAGTGTTCCAGTTTTTCCACATTCCCTCTAACATTCATCATTGTCTTTTCCTGTCATCTTAGCCAATCTGAGAGGTGGAAAGTAGTACCTCAGAGTTGTTTTAATTTATATTTCTCTGATCAATAGTGATTTAGAACATTTTTCATATGACTAGAAATGACTTTTATTTTTCATCTGAAAATTGTTTGTTCATATCCTTTAACCATTTATCAGTTGATGAATGGCCGTATTCTTATAAATTTGTATCAATTATCTCTATATTTTAGAAATGAAACCTTTATCAGAAACATTGGTTGTAAAAATTGTTTCCCAGTTTTCTGCTTCTTTTTTAATCTTGGCTGCATTGGTTTTGTTTGTGCAAAAAAAATGTTTTAAATTAAGGTAACAAAATTTTTCATTTTGCATTTCATAATGTTCTCTAGGTTTACTTTGGCTATAAATCCTTCCTTTCTCTATATATGTCAGAGATAGACTATCCTTTGTTCTCCTAGTCTGCTTAAGGATCACTCTTTTATGTATAAATCATGAAACCATTTTGATCTTATCTTGGTATAGAGTGTTAGATGTTGCTCAGTGT
Organism: Antechinus flavipes; assembly: GCF_016432865.1. Taxonomy (NCBI): domain Eukaryota; kingdom Metazoa; phylum Chordata; class Mammalia; order Dasyuromorphia; family Dasyuridae; genus Antechinus; species Antechinus flavipes. The sequence continues at coordinate 642,889,685 of NC_067398.1, forward strand.
TTAACAACTCACAAATCTTAAAGTAATGTAAAAATACTGGCTATCATTACTATAATAAATGTTTATAACACAATTTGTGGAGCTAGGTCTTATTCTTTAGTCAATACAATAGAATAAAATGCTACTAAGTCCTAGAACTAGAAGAATTAGAAGGTTTTGAAGAAATAAAAAATTATCTTGAGGAAACTCAATCTAGAAAAAAAATTAGAGAGAAACTGATCATTGTAATTTGATCAATTAATTAGAGCTGGAACCAGCTTAACGTGTCACTTAATCTATGTTATTGATTTTTAAGTTGAGTAAACTGATACTCAGAGGTATTAAACTGATACTCAGAGATATCAGTGACTTTTCTAGGGTTACACAGCAGTACTCTGGTTAGGTAAGGTTTGTAGTCTTCTTGACTCAAAGTTCAACATTCTAATCAGTATAGCAATCAATCTCACAGAATAGATAGAAAAGAAAAATGCAAAAGAATGCTATAAGAGAGGTTAAAGAGAACCAAAGTGTGGGTCAAGGGATGAGAGGGTAATGTAGGTCAAGTACCTTTTGAGTGGCTTTATGTTACAATAAACTAGCCAAACTGTATTGGAAAGGCAGAGAAAGTTCCCAAACTAAGGAAAGAGAAAGAGGATGATGGTGTTGTTGTTGATGATGAAGATGATGATCATGATGTGATGAACAACAACAATCAGAAGAGAAGGGAGAGGAGGAAGAGATAAAATTTGTTCATTAAATGTTAGAGTTGGATAACTCTATAAGTTAACAAGTGAAGAGTGGGAAGACATTTAAGCTTCAAGAGAAAGGATATTGGTGCCTTAGGTTGGGAGGAAGCAGGTACGTTTTACGTAAGGGAATCCAAATATCACAGACATAAAATAAAATACAGAATAAAGACTAATAACATTTCTTCTAGAGGAATGTAATATTGTGAGCTAACATTTTTGGTGTAGATTTGGGGGTTATACCTTAAAGAACAATTAAGATGTTAAGTAAAGAGAGATGAAGGGTATTTCCAGTTGAGGGGAAAGGCTGAGGGAAATTCAGGGATAAAGTCAGCAAAAGGGAATAAAGAAATCTTCAGTTTCCTAATCAGAAGAAAGCAAAGCCCTGAACCCAGCTGCAAAGGGGAATTTGATTTCTTTTATTCTGAGAAGGTGTCCCATTAGTTACTCTATTATTTGTAATCTTTATGTGAATTTTCAACCCTGGTGAAGGCTTCTTATCAAAGCCAATTGAAATTCACCTCACAAAGCTGAGAACCAGCAGTGTGAAATGGTTTATTAAAATCTAATTAGCCAAATGGATAAATAATCACACGCAAGCTTAACTCCTTCCTCTGTTAGAGGGAAACACTGCCATTTATTTGGACTGGTTAATTCAGCCATTTTTTCTTTATTGAAGATTTTGGCAAAATTGTTTGTGGCAAAGGAGATTGAGGATCAATTTGAATCAAATCAACTTCCCACCTGACTAGGACTCAAAATATATTGCTTTCAGCATTATCACTTTCTACACTGATCTCAGAATCATTACTACCCATCTTTGGATCTTTGTTTCCTTATTTTTTTTTAAAGGTGCTGGATATTATTCATCTCTAATGCTTAATGAACAAACATTCTCTCTTCCTTCTCTTCATTCTCCATGTCTTTCTTCTTTTTCATTATCTTTCTTTCCTCCCTAATGTAGGAACTTACTCCAACTCTCCAATACAGTTTGGATTAGTCCATTATTACTTCAAGAGTCAGAGAATTTCCTGTGGTAGTGAGAGGTTAAATGCTGGATACCCATAGATGTCAGAGACATCTGCTTGTCTTGACTTCAAGATTAGACCTCTATCCACATGCTATCCTTCTTGAACACTTTAAGTACATGCCATGTGAGAAATATGGTTAATGTTATGGTTAATATAGGGGATATAAAGACAGAAATCCTTATCTAAAGGGAAATGAAATAGATGAACCAATAACTACAAAGCATGCAATGATAGATGGAGACTAAAAGTTGAAAAAAAGAGAGATGGGAATGTCAATGATGTGAGAAATCATGTGAATAGCCTGGATCAGTGGTGATAATCAGGGAAAGCTTCATTGGGAAGATGGCATGTACAACACTACTTACATGAAATTATTTTTTTTCTCTGAATTCAGATTCAATGAGGGATAAAAAGGAACTAGAGATCAGCTTTTTTTATGGAACATTTACAATTAGCTCTTCACTGCCTCCTACATAAACTAGGTTCAATACCTTCATCCTACCTTTATTTACTTTCCCCTCCTAAAGATACACACAAATACATGCACACACACACACACACACACACACACACACACACACACATACACACACATACATACATCTGGATTTAAGGGAAAGAAAGGATTGCAAAAAAATTCTCTAAGGTCTTTTCCAGCTCTGAAATTGCATATGTAAAGAAAATGAACCCCATTGTTTTACATTATTTCTAAGAGAAGTGATTGGGTAGCCACTGAGGGAACCACTAAAAAGTGCTCCACATGCTGAACTATCAGATAATGTATGTCACAAAATAAGTGTGCATAAAAAGCAGTAGATCTCTGTTCTTAGTTCCTTTTAATTTGTCTGCATATGTGTGGATAACACCTGCTTGGTCCAAATGTCTCCCTAGATTTCCATTTTTAATGTTAAGCTGGGCTTTTCTCTAAGGATATGAATATTCCCAACCTTAATTTATAATTTATCAAATGATTCTAGTACCTATTCCCACAGGATACTAATCTCATTCCCACAACAACATGATCAACAAAGAATTTCTCCATCACATATAAATTAAATGACATCTTCACTAGAGGAAAAATGAAGGTAAATGAAAGGACAGTTTTAGAATTGAAATATGGATTTAAAAAAACCCTAAAAAGACAACAATTCTCAACCCCTATACATTTCCCTCCTGTGTCTAAATTTTCAAGAGGAAATCTAAAGACTGTTTTCTTTTTTACCTCAAGATAATATAGAAATTAGAAGTGGGGAGAGAAATGAATGAAATCTCAATAAGTTTTAGTTCCATTTGTCTCCTGACATGGTCAGAATACATGATTTTAATTTCATACTATTAGAATGCTAGATATATCCTCCTCTTGAAGCATATGTTTTGTTTTGGTTTTTTTGATACTTTCTCTTGTTCAGTGACCAGACATCATCTTCGAGTACATGACCGATGAAACTAAGAACCTTACAATTGTTAATTTCTATCATGTAATATCTCTATTATCTGGATTCTTATGTCTCCAGGATCTCTTGTCAATTTCAAAGCACAGGAATTCTCTTTTTAAATTCCCTAGTGGTGGCTTGATATCAAAATAATCTAAGACAAATTTGTGTTGACTAAATCTTTTACTCCTCATTTCTCTATTTCTGACTTTCCAGATTTCAACACCATGCTTCAGGTCATGCTGTAGTCTCAGCCTCAAATTTCCCTCAGCCTGATGCTTCCTTATTCTGGAAAACTTATTCAATCCTGTGGTCTTTTCACTCTGAAACATCCTTCCAATCCTCTTCTCGCTTGGCATATTCCTCCTGAAATTTCCATTTGGGGACGAGGGCCATGCCAGTCAACTTTTATTTTTCTGCTAACTCTACTAATGACTTTCTGGACTTTAATATTATGCTTTCCACTGGTATATCCATTCCTTCCCCCTACCCCTTCAATCACTCCCTCCATTTTTTAATCTCTTTTTTTATGTGCTGGGATTTCATTTCTTAATAAATTAATAAAATAAATCCTTTCTTAAAAACTTAATAAATCCTTATTACCTTGTCATATTCATTAGCCATCCCAGTGAGGTATTTTCTGAGCCCTTCCCATTAAAAATGTTTTGTTGATGCCATTTTCATTTTAATATCATTTTAATGTTCCCAAATAACACATCTCCTCAGCCCAACTGAAATGGAGATTTTTTTGATAATAAATAGGTAATGCCAAAACAAATATACTAGGCATACTTAAAAAAAAAATTTATTACACCTCTAGTCTACTACCCTTCTGCCAAGAGGTGAGGCTCATCTTTTATTAGTAATATTGAATCATGATTCTCACTTTGTTGTTGTTAATCCATGAATAGACTTATTACTAAGTTTATAATATTATTTTATTCTGCATTATTTTGATGATTATGTGAGTTACTTTCATATTTTGCTTACTTCTTTTATATCAATTCATGTGTATTGCTCTCTTAAAATTTTTGGTTTTTTCCTTTCTTACAATAAAACAATAATCTGTTACATATCCATGCCACAATCTATTGAGTCATTATCCAATTAATGGATTCCTATTTTCCCTCTAATTCTTTGATTTTAAAAAAAGTGGTGCTATAAATATTTTATATGAGTTACTTCCCTTTCTCATATCATAAGATTTTACATAGATGTGATATGTTGGTTTAAAGTATTTAACTAGCAACATTTATATATATATATATATGTATATATATATATATATATATATATATATAAATATTTTCATTTTAATAAACCTTTGCCAATTTGATGAAAGTGGTATGAAACCTGAGATTTGTTTGAATCTGTATTTTTCTTATTTAATGGTATTTTTTCATAAGATTGTATGCTGGTTCCATTTCTTTTGAAAATTGACTCTAACAATTCTTTAAGCACTTATAGATTGTGAAATAGCTTTTGTTTTCATATGTTTGTATTAAGGAATATCTATTGAAAGATTTTTTTTCCTAATCAACTATTTCCTTGTTGCATTTATATCATTTTAGTGCAAAATCTTTCTTATTGGATGCAATTATCTACTTTATCTTTTAAGATCACCTCCTTTGTTTAAGAATTCTCCCTCTATATATATTTACATAGGGTACATACTCCAGTTTTATCTATTAATTAAGTAATTTTTTTTGCTTGTTGCTTTTAGACTGTATATACAATCCAAACTTCTTGAGTTATATTGTCTAAAATATTAAGCTAAGCCTTTCCCCTGCAAACTATTTTGCATTTTCCCAAAAAAAAAGTTTATATTGACTATGTTTTTCTTATCCTGGAATTAATGTCCTAGGATTTAACAAAAATTAGGCTACAAATTATATTTGCCTGGATCTTTCTTAAGCAATCTGTACTATTAACCAACTTTTCTATTTTTTTCTACCTAGTACAAAGTAATTTAATTACATTTGGTATGTTTTGAAATCTGGTAAGTAATGTTAAGTACAATTTATTCCTGATCTATTCTTTCTGTTGAGATCCTTATTTCCCCAAGTGAATTTTGTTATATGTTCTACTTCTATAGAGCAACCCCTTTGTATTTTGGTGGGTATGACACTCAATCTGTAAATTAATTTAGATGGTAGTCAACATTTTAATTCTACAAGCATGACCAGATCAACACCAAAGAATATATTTCCTGAATTATTCAAAGCTTTTTTTTTATTTCTGGGGGGTGGGGAGAGTGTTTTGTTATTGTAATATTAGTCATATACATATCTTTGTTATATATTTTATTATTTTTTTAAATGGAACTTCTTTTTAAATCTCCTTCTGCTAGATTATATTGTTATAAAGAAGACTGATTTTCTGTGGGATTAATTTACATCTTGCAACTCTGCTGAATTTAGTCAATGCTTTGATTATTTTTTCATTGAATTTCTCTAAGTAACATATTTTATTGGCAGAAATATAATGTTGCCTCAACTTTGTCTATGGTTATTTTCTCAATTTCTTTTTGTTTGTTTTATTGCCATAGCTAAAACTTCTGGAAATATATCAAATAATAATAATACAATGGACTATAACTGCCTTATTTCAACCTTAATGGCAAAGTTTCTAGTGGATCTCAAGTACAAAAACACCAGATTTTGGTTTTAAATATATTTTATTTGTCATGTAGAGAAAAGTTCTATTTGTCCTTATGATTTTTAAGTGTTTTGAATATTCATTGCAATTTTAAAATTGTGTTGTAAAATAAACAATTTTCTACATTATATTGATTTAATCATATAATATCAATGATGCTAACATGGTCTGTTATCATTTCCCATTGTCTCAAAAATTTCAGGATATTAAAAGAGGAAAGAAACTATAGTTATTGCAAGGTAAGAGGTGAGATAATTCCACATTAGATTTGCAGCTTTATCAATAAATATGTCATAATTTTCCTTGAATTATGATGTCATAATTCAATCTTTCATTGTTCTCTCATAACTTTCTTTTTTTTTTCTTTTTAAGGATGTCAATTATACTGTGTGTATGTGTGTGTTTTTATGTGTATGAACATTTAAAAAGGGAGAGCAGATGATTTAAAGATCAGATAAACTAGAAACAATCATGAGTTCATTAAGAACAAAAATCATGCAAACACAAACATCATTTTGATGTTTTTAAAAGAATAATACTAGGTTAACTGACTAGAAAAATCTTATGAGCAAAGTGCATGTTGATTTAAAGAAGATAGTTGATTGTGTTTTTTCTTATAGATAAGATGGAAATAAATAGATTACATGCAATTATGGATAAATCAGACTATAACTGGTTGAGGTATCAGACTAAGGGTTTTTGATTTTGTTTTGTTGTTGTTTTACCAATTGATAAAATGAACCATTTTTTAATAGAGGGAGTTTTCTTATATAATTCCTCAGCAATCTATTTTTAATCCTGTTCTATTCAATGTTTTATAAATTGGACAAGTTATAGATGGCATGTAGATGACATTCTAATATATGAATTGTATAAATTAGAACAATTGCTTAATATATTACATGAGGAAATTAATATCCCAAAAGCTAAAACAAAGATGACAATTTTTGAAAAAAAAAACATAAAGTACTGTCAATTTAAGTTTTCAGATGTTTGTAAAATGTTTTGCACAATTTGAAAGCATTATACATTGCTATTGAAATTATCATTATTTTGCAGGAGATAATAGTAATTCTGCAGTTGTTTTTCTGGACTCCCTATATGAAACAGAGGCTTAATCTAGATTATCAACCCACTAGAACATGTGGATTGAATAATTTAAACAATTTAGTAAAAAAAATATAAAATAATTATAAGTATGAACATTCCTTTATCACTTGATCCACACTGCCTTTTTATCCTATCACTGTTAACATATTTCCAAATCCCAACTCCAAATAAAATCTGCCATTTATGTTCTTTTCTATTCATTTTCTGTTAAATGACACTGAAGGAAGTAACATCATCATGTTGATTAGATAATTTGTAATTTTTAATCTCATTTAGGCCTTTACCTTTATTTCTCCTTAAGTGGCTCACTATATGACATTCTCATTTTCATTTCCTTAAGTATTTCATGCTTCTCCCACTCTACACTTCAACAAATGTTCTTTTTTTTATTATAGCTTTTTATTGACAGAACATATGCATGGGTGGTTTTTCAACATTGTCCCTTGCAATCACTTCTTTTTTTTAAATAACGTTTTATTGATAGAACACATGCCAGGGTAATTTGTTACAGCATTATCCTTTGCATTCACTTCTGTTCCAATTTTTCCCCTCCCTCCCTCCCTCCACTCCTTCCTCCAGATGGCAAGCAGTCCTTTACATGTTGAATGGGTTACAGTATATCCTAGATACAATATATGTGTGCAGAACCGAACAGTTTTCTTGTTGCACAGGGAGAATTGAATTCAGAAGGTATAAATAACCCGGGAAGAAAAACAAAAATGCAAGCAGTTTATATTCATTTCCCAGTGTTCTTTCTCTGGGTGTAGCTGCTTCTGTCCATCTTTGATCAATTAAGGCTCTCTTTATCGAAGAGATCCACTTCCATCAGAATACATCCTCAAACAGTATCGTTGTTGAGGTATATAATGATCTCCTGGTTCTGCTCATTTCACTCAGCATCAGTTCATGTAAGTCTCGCCAGTCCTCTCTGTATTCATCCTGCTGGTCATTCCTTACAGAACAATAATATTCCATAACATTCATATACCACAATTTACTCAACCATTCTCCAATTGATGGACATCCTTTCATTTTCCAGCTTCTAGCCACTACAAACAGGGCTGCCACAAACATTTTGGCACATACAGGTCCCTTTCCTTTCTTTAGTATCTCTTTGGGGTATAAGCCCAGTAGAAACACTGCTGGATCAAAGGGCATGCACAGTTTGATAACTTTTTGAGCGTAGTTCCAAATTGCTCTCCAGAATGGCTGGATGTGTTCACAATTCTACCAACAATGTATCAGTGTCCCTGTTTTCCCACATCCCCTCCAACATTCCCCATTATCTTTCCCTATCATTCTAGCCAATCTGACAGGTGTGTAGTGGTATCTCAGAGTTGTCTTAATTTGCATTTCTCTGATTAATAATGATTTGGAGCATATTTTCATATGTCTATAGTTTCAATTTCTTCGTCTGAGAATTGTCTGTTCATATCCTTTGACCATTTATCAATTGGAGAATGGTCCTTGCAATCACTTCTGTTTCAACTTTTCCCTTCCCTCCCTCCACCTCTTCCCCTAAATGGTAGGCAGTCTCATACATGTTAAACTATATCTTAAATACAATATATGTATACACTTTTGTACAGTTCTCTTGTTGCACAAAAAATCGGATTCAGAAAGGTAAAAATAACCTGGGAAGGAAAACAAAAATGTAAGTACTCCACATTCATTTCCTAGTGTTCTTTCTCTGGGTGTAACTGGTTCAGTCCATTATTGATCAATTGGAACTGAATTGGATCTTCAAAGAAATCCACTTCCATCAGAATATATCCTCATATAGTATTGTTGTTGAAGTATATAATGATCTCTTGGTTCTGTCATTTCACTTAGCATCAGTTTATGTAAGTCTCTCCAAGCTTCTCTGTATTCATCCTGCTGGTCATTTCTTACAGAACAATAATATTCCATGACATTCACATACTACAATTTACCCAACCATTCTTCAATTGATGGGCATCCATTCAATTTCCAGTTTCTAGCCATTACAAAAATGGCTGTCACAAACATTTTGGGACATACAAGTCGCTTTCCCTTCTTTAAGATCTCTTTGGGATATAAACCCAGTAGTAACACTGCTGGATCAAAGGATATGCAAAGTTTGATAACTTTTTGAGCATAGTTCCAAATTGTCCTCCAGAATGGTTGGATCTGTTCACAACTCCACCAGCAACGTATGGGTGTCCCAGTTTTCCAGCATCCCCTCCAACATTCATCATTATATTTTCCTGTCATCTTAGCCAATCTGATAGGTATATAGTGGTATCTCAGAGTTGTTTTAATTTGCATTTCTCTGATTTATAGTGATTTGGAACACCATTTCATATGAGTAGAAATGGTTTCAATTTCATCATTTGAAAATTGTGTGTTTATATCCTTTGATCAATTGGAGAATGGCTTGATTTCTTATAAACTATAGTCAATTCTCTATATATTTTGGAACTGAGTACTTTATTAGAACCTTTGACTGCAAAAATGTTTTCCCAGTTTATTGCTTCCTTTCTAATCTTATTTGCATTAGTTTTCAACAAATGTTCTTTTAGATAAAAATGGATGACATCCATACTGAGTTCACTCTTCTTCATGAAAAGATTACTTGGACCCTTCTATATTTCTAGAACTTCACCCATAATATCTTTATTACTGCTTTTAAGAAAGATAAATAAGGTACATAAAGAATAAATTGGAAATATCAAATAGAGGGAAGGCACTAGAATTAAGGAGAATTGGCAAAGGCCCTTCTTCATGCCAAGGCGAACTTTTTACTTGTGCTTCCAATTTTCTCCCCTCTTACTCCTCAAATATCCTCTGGGAACTTGCTGAATCATCTAATATCTTTTGTTTCGTATTTAAGTATCTTCTGTTTTTCTGCCTGTAGTTACTTCCCAGTTTTCCCCATATAAAAACAAAACAAAAGAAACAGCACAAGGGGGGATAGTGGTTCAGAAGAAAAATAACACTAGCTACTTACAGAAAGATAAGAAAATGTGCCAATGGTAAATAGTATAAATGTTAAATCAAATAAACAAATATTTATTACATATCTATGTACCAAGCATTGTGCAAAATGCTAGTGATACAAAAAAGGGGAAAAGTTCCTGATTGTAAGAAGCTCACAATCTAATGTGGGAAACAATGTATAAATAACTACATATGAGCAAAATATATATAGGCTAAATTGGAGTTGATCCAAGATAAAATGCAAAAATTAAGGTTTAGGAAGAGTTTCTTTTCACGTCTGCATCCAACTCTCACTATTCCATAATCCCATGGGCAGCATAAAGATAGTAGCTTGGATGTTCAATGGGATGTACAATTTGGTTGATTGAACACCCAGTGCTACTCAGGGCTCAAGCTCATATAAATTTCTTAGAACCTCCTGTCAGCAGTGAAATGTGGAAATGGGTTGGTTTGATCAATGCCTGGTCTCTGGATAAGTTAAGCATTAGGGTAAAAAGATCATGAGCTATCTTTTGGAAGGGTGTCCAGCTAATCACCTTGACTTTATTTAGTCCTACCATCACTGCAAGATACAATCCCAGATATTCTTTCTACTTTACTGAAATATTCCTAACAAGGAATGGTCACAGTTGGTTCTTCTATTTTTTTACTGACTTCACATTTTTGACCATGTAATCTGGTTTCCTGAATCCACTACTTATTTGACTCTGATCTCTCCAAAGTTTACAAAGATCTCTAGATGCTGAACCAAATAACTTTCTCTTAGTACCTATCTTTTCTGACTACTTTTCAAATTTTTGACATTGTTGATCACTCCCCCTGGATACTCTTTCCTATTTTGACTTTTATGACATTGATTGCTTTCTGTTTGACCACTTCTCAAGTCCTTTTTGACCTATGACTCAACAGCTATTTTGTTTTGTTTTCTATTGTTACAAGCTCTATCTTGGAAATATCACTTCTCATGGCTTCAATATATAGATAATTCCCAAATCTATGTACTCAGACCCATTCTTTCCCCTGAACATCCCCTGAACATGAAGCTGAATTTCTTCATATCTCCTCCTATCTTCTCTAAAGAATAGAGAACTGAAACACATTAAATGCAATGGAGAAATTATCATCCCTCTTCCCAAATCTGGTTCTTCTAAATTTAATCTAAATGGACATCACTATTTTCCAAGGTATGCAAGTTTCTAACCTTAAACACATCCTTGATTCATGAATCTTTCACCACCACCTCCAAGCAGTGAATTCTCAAGTCCTGTCAACTCTATCTCCATAATATTCTACATTTCATATATTTCTCTCCATCTAATCACATTTTACATTAAAATTCTTAATACATCTTTCCTCAAAAACTCTACATTCTAGGAGAAACACAATATGAGTCCTTCCCTGAACTCAACACACTATTTCCAGTCTATAGGAATTCATATAATCTATTCTCCATACCTAGAATGTATTTATTTCTACTCATCAGAATCCTTTTCTTCCTTTAAGACTAAATTCAGGTTCACCTTTTCTGTGGGGCCTTTCCTTGAACTGTTATTCATCTCCCAGTCCACTTAGTGCTCTCTGTCCTAGCCTTTATTTTTGCTTATTTATGTGCATCTTATATAGCCAAATAGAATGCGAACAAGACATTTTTTATATTCTTTATTCCTAGAACAGTTCTATGCTCTTAATAGGTGCTCTACAGCTATTTACCAAATTTACTGAATAATTACAATAATTATTATGCTTCAATGAAGTTGTGATACCATCTATTTGGGTTTAGCATGTTTTTAAGTCTTTTCGATTCCAATCTCATGGGTGTATACAGGGAGGACTAGAATTTCAGCTCTGAGGGCTTGATGAGCCTTTTCAGGGCTGCTTATCCACCTTTGGTATTCACCTTTCATGTAATTATGGCTCCAAACAAGATGTAGCATAAACAATAGTCTTACCTGGTAAAAACTCTCTTAGGAAACAAGCTAAACCAGGTTAAGAGTAACAAAAAGATCTCAAACCTGTGATAAGTTAGGAAGATGTCTATCCCAAGCTTGTGAAGACTTCCCTCAGAGGGCTAGAATGCCTGAGAATAATTTGTTACAATGATGCTAGCTGAAGCAGGTATTGTGGAACACAGAGCTTGATTAGACATCAAATGCAGCAAGGTCATTCACCTGGTTATCAACAGTCACCCTGACTTTTTTCTTGCTACTGTACTTTGATAGCCAGAAGAGAAAGTGAGGTCAATGTGTTTACACAACCTTGTCTAACAAATCCAATTCATGTACAAGTAGATTTGTGTTGTCCCATGATATCACTAATACTTAAAAAAAAAAAAAAGAAAAATGAACATTTTATTTTACATGTCCTGAGGTGCCTTCTAACTTTGAAACTTTTGGAATAATAGAAACTCAGAGTTGACTACCAATGGCCATTAGTGGTTTAAATTTTACTCCATTTCTTGCTAATTTCCTTCCTTTCCTTTTGGTAATTCCTCTATTACTTTTATAGTCAATCTCTGCTTTTGGGATAAAGGGGATGCTGTCCCAAGCTTATCATGCATCTCTGAGCCAACTTTGAGCACAGGGGCCCTTTGTATATTTGCAGGGGGTAGCTTTTCCTAATCTTTTCAGGAAGCATACTGGTTTCCCAGAGTTTGTCTTCTGAGCTGAGATGGGAAACCGCTCCATTGATCTGCTCCTCTATTGAGCCAGGACCAAGGATCTTAGCTGCTGATTTGCTGTGATTAAGATCCTCTCACCAGATTTCCCAATGTCTCTCTGGGCTAAATGCCCTTTTCACCCTTTCATTCAGTGAGAATGAGCTTTCTTGAAGTTTTTCCAATCTATCTTGAACTAGAGATTGATTTCATTCTGTCAGACTGTTCAAAGGCTTGGTTTCATGTGATTTTCAAGAGAAACTAGTAGAGCTTGAGCAGCTTTCTGGTTTTACTCCACCATCTTGGCTACATCTCCAAATTTTACTCAAAATGAATTTTCCCCATATTGCTTCCAAGAAAACATTTAGATTCTGAAAGAAAAAAAATAACCTTAATAAGACTGCATAGAAAAAAATGAGACAATTATTAATCCCATTAAAGATAACCTATTTCCATTTTTAGATAGATGCAATTGTTTGTTTTGTATTCCCCTGCACTGAATATAAAATTGCCTCTCTACAAGTGTCAAATAATGGACCTTGCCCTATTCTCTACAGATAAACAGATAATCTCCCTTCCTAATGAGTATCCTTCAAAAATTCAAAAGATCATCATGTATCTCCTAAGTCATTTCTTCTGCAGGTAAAACATGCCCAGTTTCTTCAACTAATCCTCATATGACATGGACTCAAGACTTTTCATTACCTTCCTTGTCCTCTTCTGAATATTTTCCTTTTTATCAATGTCTTATTCTAAATTGCAATTATTCCATACTGAGCACAATTGATATCATTTGCTCAAGACAGAGGGCACCAGATATACCAACTTCTTATTCCTGGAAACTATTTCTTTCAGTACAATCCAAGGTCACAGTAGGTTATTGCTGTTATTGTTTTTGATGACTATAATAGAGAAATGATTCTTATTAAGCTGGCAATCAACTAAACTCTCAGAATTTTTAAAATAACCAGCTGTCTAATCATGTTTTTTCATTGTATGCTTGTAAAGTCTTTGAACCCAGGTGCAAGACTTTACATTTATCCTTATTGAATTTCAGATTATTAAAATCAGCCTAAGGATCAAGTTTTTTGGTTTTAGATATAGTTGGATACTGTTATCCAGATCGCTAACTATATCTTTTAATTTAGTATTATTTGGCAAAAGATTAATTATAAATCTGTCTTTAAATAAGTCATTAATTTAAAAAAATCTTAAATCACGTAGAAAAATCACTTAATCACAAGAAAGATCACTAAACTATTTTTGAGAGACATCTCTCAAAATTGAAATTGACTATTTTTGACATATGGTAATTCAATTACTTCTAAATGCACATAATTGTAATATTATCTAGTCTATATCTTTAACTTCTAAAATAGTATGACATACTTCATCAAGCAATTTCTTAAAGTCTTAGATAAGCAATATCATTAACATTCCTTTGACTTACCAGTTTAGTCACCCTGTTAAAGAAAAAAAAAAGATGAAATAAGCTTAGGCTCACAGGACCTGTTCTTGATGATTCTTTGTGATTCTCATTTCCTTTTCAAAATATATAGTAACTATTTCTTTAATACTATATTATATGATTTTTTTTTGCTCAGACATGGAAGTCAAGCTCACTATTGTATGGTTTGCAACTACTGTCTTACTCTCTCTTTTGAAAAACAAATATCTATCCTCCAGTCCTATGGCACACTCTCATTCTGCATGATCTTTAAACTATTAGCTAGTAATGACTAAGCAATTGCATCTGCCAGTTTAGCTTTTTTCTATTTTCAGAATTTGAGAATGTAGAGCATCTGGGCCAGGTGACTTGAATTCACTAAGGACAGCTAAAGGCTTTATTATTATCTTCCTAATTAGCTTAAATAGGAACTCTTTATTTGATATTTTTAATCTGTCCATTCTAGTTCAGAAGGCTTTCTTCTTGGTAGAGTGCTTCAGCAATACTTAATTTTGTTGTCAGCTATCATTTTCTCTCCAAATAATTATCCTCTACTTTTTTGATCCTTATCTTTCTCATGATATACTCAATACTCAAATGGGTCTGCAATCTCCTTGATTTGAAAGTTTCCTATAATAAAGCAGATCCCAAAACATCCATATCTATCTATCCTGTATGATTCTTACCCATGTCTTCCCATAAATTTGAAAAAACATCCAATTTCCCAGAGACTTTCCTCACTTTTTCCTAATGTCACAAGGGTACCAGAAGGGAACTCCAATTACTTACCTGCCATGTTTCATCTTCACCATATGAACAGACCATCTTCTCTTCCTATCACACAGATTTTTCCTATCATCCTGGACTTCTATTCTTTTGAATTCTACATTGATTTCATATTGCTACCTTCCCCAGTACAGCTCAAACAAACCAAAACAAAACAGAAGCAGCAACTTTTTGTTGTTCTGATTTTTCCTCACCAGCTTCAACTCATCCTGTTTTAGTCCACTCTTTCGCTAATCTTACACTGCCTTGTTCTTCTCTTACTTCTAATTTCCATAAATATCATTTCTAAATCTATGTTGCTTGATGAGTTCTATGTGTACTCACATCAGTCTCTTCAAACAATTCACATTTTTCCTTCTCAGTGGAACTTTTATTCTTTTATGTTTTCAAAATTCCCCTATTAAGATTGCCCTATCTCTCCTGGCCTAACTGTTCCTAAAGATGGTTTATTCATGAAATCTTACTATTTTATATTGGAATCTTTCAAAATATAATCTAGAGTACATACTAGTTTTTATTTCCTCTGGAAAAGCCTAAACACTTTAGGATTATGTAAATGAAATCATTAAAATATCTTTATACTTTGACCCAAAGAATCCACTATTAGGTAGGAGATCATTGATAAAAAGAAAAGTCCCTTAGACATCAAAATATTTATAATATCACTTTGAGTAATATCAAAGAACTGAAAAGAAAGTTAATGTTTATCATCAGAATGGCTAAATGATTTACAGTAAATGAATACTATTATTCTGTAAAAAATTTCAAACATGATGTCTACAGAGGAGTATGGAAAGACTTCCAGGAGCTCATTCAAAGTGAAGCAAGTAAAACCAAGAAAATATATACACAATAATTAAATCAATGTAAATAGAGGAAGCAACCACTATAAAATGATGGCAAAGGACTGCTAAAAATATGTTAATGCTTGAGCTTTAAATAAAGATATGCAAAACACTTAAATCATAAATATAGAATATTGTATATGATATTAAGGCTTTTTCAATGTTTTAGTGTTTAAATTTGCTGATTCATATTGATACCTTTTTCTCTTCTTAAAAATACTTATTATATGGAATGGCTCTCTCTGAGTGATAAAGAAAGGGATACAGAGGAAAATATTGGTTGTTTAGAAAATGTTCACTATCCCATAATCATTTTTTTCTTGAGAAAGATACTGGACAAGTTTGCCATTTCCTTCTCCAGCTTATTTTTCAGATGGGGAAATTGAGACAAATAAGATAAACATAATTCTGTAGGGTCAAAGCAAATGTCATCTCAGGTAGATAAGACTTCCTGACTCTGAGTCTATCACTCCATCCATTGCACTAACTAGATGCCCATGAGGAAAAAATAGGAAATGTAAATCAAAATATATCTATAAAATCTTTTAAAGGGAATATTCACTCCCCCTAAAAGATTCCCATTTTTTTGTTTCAAATTTCCATTATTTCTTAATTTCAGCTTCCCATTTATGATAATCAGATCTAGATTAAAATTACTCCTTGCTAGTTTTTCTGTCTTTTGAAGGAAGAAATTATCATTACAGCAAGTCAAAAGTTATTAGCTTCTACTCTGCTTTGGACAGAGAACTAGCTCTAGCAGATATCTGGGTAACTGAAGTGTCCATCACTAATAGAAAAAGCCTTCTTTTCTCTCTCATATTTGCAACATTATTCCATGATCCAACCTATTGATATAGGTTTTGATTTACTTCTATCTCTTCACATTCTTTTTCTTTCATATTTTTCTTTTTTTGCATCCTAGCTCTCTTCTCTTCTCCTTTCCTTTCTTTCTTTCTCTTTTCTTATGCCTTCATCACATTTTTCCTCTCATTTTCTGTTTCTCTTTCTTCTCTTATTTTCTCTTCTCCTCTTTTCTCCTTTTATATTATCTATCTCTCTCCACCTTCTATTTTTCTGTCTGTCTTTCCATCTTCTTCTCAGTATGTCTGTGTCTATATATTTCTGTCTGTCAATCTCTGTCTCTCCCTGTATCTTTCTAGGTTTCAATCTGTTTGTGTCCCTGTCTATCTTTATGTGTTTCTGTTTGTGTCTCTCTATCTGAATTTCTGCCATTCTATCTCTATCTCTCCTTTCTTCCTTTCCTCTCTCTCTCTTTCCCCTCCCCATTTAATTTTCCCTGGAGTATGTAGAGATGTTTCTTGGGAACTTTTACTTTCTAGAAAGGATGCAAACCTACTATTGAAAACTCAACATAGCTAGTGCAAATTTCACCACTGAAAAAATAGAAACATTTTATTTTCAATGACAATTCATTGTCAAATTCTTCTTTCTCAACAACAAATATCTTCAGTACCTTCTTTTTAAAACTGCTATGGATTTTGCAACTGCTTTTATTAAAATTTTTAGAAATCATTTTATCAATTCTTAAGAACTTGGCTGCCATTAATGCACTTCCCCATTTCTCAACAACTTGAAAGCAACATCAAATGCTGTTTTGTGATTTTAGGGAAAGGTTTAGATTCGCTCCTACAAAATGATGCTCTCAGACTCAATTAAAGTGAAAGTAAAATTTAATTATACAATACATGGAATAGATTGCTTGCAATAACAACTAATACAGCAAATAACACATAACAGACAAAGAATGATGAGGATTATTAGGATAGAGGAAAGAGATAGATAATACTTCACCAATTCGAGGCATTAGAGTGGCTGGGGGCCCCATTCTGCAGCTTTCAACTTGATTGGGAAAAGTGGGTCCCAGGCAGATGAATATCTCCATAGGTGAAGCTCCAAAATGGAGAATGCTTTGCCCGCTTTTTATAGGAATCAGGACAAAGAAGGCTTTGGGCCAAATGAAGACCTCATGTAAGACAGGGATGTACCGACTAGGGCTCCAGATGGTTATAGTCAAATGTTGTATTGACAAGGAGGCCAGTCCTTATCAACAGCAACAGTTCCAAGGAGTGGCGAGTTCCTGGAATCATGTATTTGGAGCTAAAACACAGGTGATATGTGCCTAGCTTATAGGTTAAAAACTTGGTCAAGTTCTCATGGGAGTAAAAGCTAAA
This sequence comes from Antechinus flavipes, assembly GCF_016432865.1. Classification (NCBI taxonomy): domain Eukaryota; kingdom Metazoa; phylum Chordata; class Mammalia; order Dasyuromorphia; family Dasyuridae; genus Antechinus; species Antechinus flavipes. The sequence continues at coordinate 642,907,526 of NC_067398.1, forward strand.
ACATATGCTCTTATGGGTTAGGGAATGTTCAAGTTCTCACAGGGGGAGTCATAGTCTACCTCGGTTAGGTTCACATGGTCTACATGGGAATTAGGTTCACATGGAGATTGGGTTCACATGGAGATTGGGTTCACATGGGGAAAGTCACGTTCTTACAATGATTTGAAATGAACTTACTAATAAAATGGAGATTCCCTATTCAAATGCATTTCCTCTTCTCTCACTTATCTATTGTACTGGCTTACCAATGTAATTTATTTAACTTTTCTTATTACTTTAATAGCTACATTGTCATTTATTTCTCTTCCTCAATCCTTGTCTCCTTTGAAGGTTTATAGAATCATAAATTGGGAACTAGAAGAGACCATAGAAGCAATCTAGTTCACCCATACTTTTACATGAAAGGGAGAGAATGTGATTCATCCCACTTCCCCTCCAAATCATCCAGTGCAATAATAGATGATTAGCCTTTAGTATGGCTTCAAAATGTTAAACCAAATGTTTTTTCCATGGTTTGATTTTCTTGGTTTGCTTGACTGATTCTTGTTGTCTCCTCGAGTCATTCAATTCCATTTGTTCAATTCTGATTTTCAATGAAGTATTTTCTTCATTCACTTTTAAAATATCTTTTTCTGATTGTCCAATTGAGTTTTTAAGTGAGTTGTTTTGTTCTTTGGAATTTTTTTCCATTTCACCAATTTTATTTTTTAGAGAGTTATTTTCTGTTTCTAGTTCACTAATTCTATTTTTCAATGATTTGATTTTTTTATCCACTCTGTCTTTAAATGTGTGGGATGACTTCTCCAGACTCTCTTGCCAAGCCTCCCTATCCTTTTCCCATTTTTCTTCTAGCTCTCTTGTGAGAGCCTTTTTAATTTCTTCTATGAGATTCATCTGTGCTGAGGAACAGATGATCTCCTCCTTTGGGGATTCACCTGGAGACAGTCTGTTCTTAGTCTCCTCAGGGTTTAGAGTGTGCTCTCTATCTGTATAGAAGCTGTCAGTGATTAAGTCCTGTTTCAATTTTTTGCTCATTTTTTCAGAGAAGAATCAAAGACAAACTAGCAAAGGGAAAAAAAAAAAACAAAAAAACAAAAGGAATCTGCTTTCTTTTTTGGCCTGGGTGGTGTTACCAAGCTTCCTCTATAGACTTTGGGGGGCAGCAGTGAGGCCCTAACAGGACAGTGATGGCTGTGCTGGGCTTGCACTCTGAGATGCTGAGAGTGTGCTGAGACACTATGGGGGAGGGGTGACTAGGTCCCGAGAGACTCCAGCTGTTCAGGGTTTTATTCTTCACCCCCGTGTTTTTAGCTTCTGTTCTTGTGTACTGGCTTGCTGCCAGAGCAAAGTATCCAATCCTGTAGCAAAGCTCTCCCCGCAGAGACGGCTGAGATCACCCCCCACCCTCCTCTGGTCTGCTCCCGTGCTCTCGCTGCTGCTGCCTGCCCTCAGCTTGCGTCTGATCTAGAACCTTCCCTGACCTTGAGCAAAAACAGACCTTTTCTGGGTGAATTTCAAGGTTGTCTTCTCTTGGTAACTATTTGTGTTTTTTTTTTTTTTTCAGTCAAGCATTAATTCAGAGGCTTGTAATGAAATGAATTCTGAGAGAAAACATGGAACTTACACAGCCGTGTGCCTCCTCTCCGCCATCTTGGCCGGAAGTGTCTCTCTTGAATCTATAGTCATCTCTCTTCTCTACTACTAAGAGTCTTTTTCTTTGGAGTGCTTTCTTCCTAGAATGTTGCTCTTCTCTATGTCAGTGTACCAATACTGTTTTCTGTTAGATGTATCTTGATTGTACCTCAAATTCTCTCTCTCAGTGTCTCAACTGATGGATTCAATATCTTCCATTGGGAGAATAGAACATTTATATGTGCTATAACCCATGGCATGGGGGAGATGGGTAAAGAAATTAGAAACTATTTCTATCCCTCTATTTCACTCTGATAAAGGTGCAAATATCAGTCACACTTCACAAGGTTGTTCCCTACCTCAGAAACCTTGAAATATTTCACTGTGTGGATTTGGCTGGAGGAAGATCCAGCTATCAGGCTTACTTTATTAAGAGCCTCCAGAGATGTCTGTGGCCAGCCAGTCTTTACCCAGCCAATGGCCAGCTTTCCTTCCAAGTAAGAAAACTTAACAGTTTGTAAAGGGATGGCAGGGTGAGGAATGATGTATGTATTTAGTTAGTATACTGAACATTCTTCTACTATGTTATCGAGCATTTATTTTCTATGATTGCACAAGCTATAGAGAGATCAAATCTCCATCCTTTCTCATTAAATAAAAAAGTACATAAAATGACTATATTCTTTTATCCTGCCACTGTACTTTTGGTCATAGATCTGCAAGTCAAAGATAGGAACAAAGGACTGACAAAAACCAAAATATTCAAAGGATCATCTTTGTAATAAAGAACTAGAAACAAAATAGATTCCCATCTACTGAGAAAAAGGAGGAGAAAAAAGTGCTATATAATGTAATGGGATATTATGGCACAAAAAATAAAAATTTAAGAAATTCTGAGAACTATGAAAAAATGTCTGAAATGATACAAAGTGAAATAGGCAAATTTAAAATATTATTACAGTGGAAATTAAAATGAAAATATCACTAGAAAGAACCTATATCTAAATAAATTTACTTTTGTCACCAGACATATACACAACTGAGTTTCCTTTCAGTTTTGACTCAGTATCTTCATTTGTACTGGAGCTACTTGTTTTGGAGAACAGGAGAAATTTAATTTGTCACCTCATCACAATTGAGAGTACAGAACCACCATGACAGAATGTTGTATGTATTATCAATGAAGCTTATTGTATCAAGTGTTGTTTCTTTTTTTCTTTTGTCACAAGAAAGGATCCCAGTTAGAGGGATTTTTCTTTTTTAGAAATAAGAGTAAAAGAGCCCCCTTTCTGCCCTCTAACAAATATATGTATAAGATTCTTTTCTGAATGGGTGAAGATATATTGGGATAAGGAACTTAAAGACATAAAAGATGTTTTATGATAGCTGCTGTAATATGTACAAGAGAATCAATTAGGAAAAAAAAAAGGCTTGCTCTGCAGCAAAAAGGTCCAAGTTGAGATTTAGGTGCATAAAATTTTAGTGGACATCATCCACTAAAATGATTGAATAGGCTACTTCATTTGGTTGTCCCTCAAAGTATTATGTCCTTCAGAATCATTTGGAGGCATGAAAAGAGTAGAGAAAGATGATGGTGAGAGCAACTCAAGACTAAAATAGGCAAGGCATGGCCATTGCAAATACAAAGGGCAAGGGACCCAAATATATAGAAGAATGAAGAGTTGTATTGGTAAGTGTTGTATTGAGAAAGGTAGAAAATGATATAGAAAAAATATAGGCGTTGAGATGCCAACAATGATAGTTATAAATTACCTTAAGAATGTTGTGTATATGTCTGATGACAAAAGGAAAGTTTGTTGCTGCAAATATCAATGTTGCATAGGAACCCGGAATGTAATATGATTTATGAACCAGAGTAAGTCTGATATGATCAAATAGAAAATAAAAAGATCTTCTTCAACTGGGGCAAAGATAGGATTTGAACTTGAATCATTGGCAGGCAGGACTCCAAAGCTTGCCTGAGGTCCACTGTGATACCTCATCTTCCCCAAACTTTTTATTGCCTGGACTAGTGATCACCAATTTTTTTTTTAATTCTGTTACTTATAAATTTAAAACTTGAGTATGTATTCTCAAAAAGTGAATATCTACTTAACTATATGTTATCCAAAATAGTAGAAAAAGAAAGCATGATGTAGTAAGTACATAACCATCCTGGATTTCAGGATGGACATGATTTCAAGTCTTGATTCTGATAAATACTGTCTGTGACACAAGCTACTTAATGTTTCCTTTCTCTAGGCCACTTCTCAAAGACTACAAATTTCAGAGAACTTGCAACTTTATGTGGCAAAAGATGTTTGAGGAGGGAAGGATTCTCGGAAGATGGTGGAGTAGTTCAGAAAATTACAAGTTTTCCAAGTTTCCCCCACCCACACACACACACACACACAAATTGAGCCTCAGAGATCTCACAAATAAGAGTTGGGGAACAACAGAAATCCTCATGGGACAACCTGAGGAGACCTGAGATAAAAGGCCCCAGGAGCAGAGTTCAATCACCATAAAGTGTAAACAACTCCAGACTAGTTTCACAGAAACAGCAAGTGGGGATCCCTGGGATTAGCTAGGTTCAGAGGTTGCTTCACCCACAACCACAGGAACTTTCCCCTCCTAGACAGCATGGTGAGTTGGAGGTGTCTGAGTTCTGGAAGACTGAAGGAACAAACTTCTGATGATTAGGAATACAGACCTAGCTGGGCTGCTAAGACATGGCATGGGGAAAGAAGTTAATAGCGTACCTGGTGAGTGCAGAAGTAGGGGAGGAGGAATGGTGCTGGCTGCAGGCACTTGCAGGAGTGTGGAACTTTTGATTTAGGGTTCCAGTTCAGAAAGAAAAGCTGAAGTGAAGTTAGGGGCACTATCCCCTCCATCCAAGAACTAGAGGTGCTTACACTGATAGTTCTCATTAAAAAAAAAAATGAACCTGCTCAGAAGGAGAACCAAACTATAGAAACTTGCTATGGAAATACGGAAGACTAGAGTTTATCTTCAGAGGAGGACAATGGCATTAAATAGCTATGCAGAATGAATTTTAGAAGAACTCAAATCAAATAAGAGAGATTGAGGGAAAGCTAAAAAAAAAATAAGAGGAAACATTCAAGAAAAAAATATTATGGGGAAAAGTTAATCAACTAGTAAAGGAGATACAGAGATTTAAAGAAGAAAATACTTCGTTCAACATTAGAATTGGACAAGGGGAAGCCACTGAAGCTATAAGAGACCAAGAAGTGGCAAAACAAAATATAGAAAAAATGAAAACATAGAACAAATTGTAAAATATCTTATGATAATAACAGATCTGAAAACTAGATCAAGAAAAGAAAATTTAAGAATAATTGGACTACCTGAAAATGATGACCAAAAAAAGAATCTTGATACAATTATACAAGAAATAATCAAAGAAAATTATGGATAGATATGACATGCGGTAAAAGTAGAAATGGAAAAAAATCCATGGATCATAACCTCAAAGAAATCTTGCAAGAAAATTACATGGGAATGTCATTGCTAAATTTTAAAAAACCCCAGATCAAAGAGAAAATTGTACAATAAACAACAAAAACAATTCAAGTCTTCTGGGGCTGCTATTAGAATTTATAAGATTTATCAACAGCTACAATAAAAGACCACAGGTTCTGGAATAATGTATACTAGGAATCAGAAGAACTAGGTTTGTGATCCAAAATAACATATCCAACAAAAATCTAATATTGAATGGGGGAAAAATGGACATTCAATAAACTTGTAAATTTTCAGGACTTTGTCTCAACCTAATCTGAACTCAAAAAAAAAAATAACATTTAATTAAGGGCCAACATCAAAGATTAATTTCAGGTTTCTCAACAAGGACAAATTGTTTAGGTTTCTTTTTTTACATGGAAATATAATCATCAGTAATTGAGTAGCTTAGAAGAAAAATAGGGATATAGCTAAATATGTTTTGACTCTAAAAAGACAAGAAAAGGTAAAAATGATAATTATGCTATACAAATAAGGTTCAGAATAAGAAACATCATAGATGCATTAAAAGGGAAAGGAGGACTGGTAGTTCTGAAAAGTTATTCATATTGGGAATGTTTAAATATTTTTCTTCTTCCTTATTTCTTTATAGATTTTTGAGGGTGTACCTCCAAAATCTATAAAGAAATAAGGAGGAAAAGAATAGGTGTGTAGATTTATGACAATGGTAAAAGGGGTAGAAATTAGTGGAAAGGGGATCAAGAGGGAAGGAAAGTATGACAGTGGACAAAGTGGGGCACAGAAAAGTGTTTAGATTTTACCAGATAGAGATAAAGTGTATAGATCAATGGGATTAGAATAAAGAAGAAAAGAAAACATAGGGAGAAAAGATAAGGGATAAGGGAGTGATCCATGGGTAGGATGAGGCTAAGTAATAGCAAGGCAAGTTAAGGAATAGAATTAAAGAAGAGTTAGCAGGGATAGTAAATGAGAGACATACAGAAACACTAACAAGGATCAAGAGTAGAATGTATTAGAAAAAAAAGAGGGCTAGTAATCATTAATCTCAGACAAAGTCAAACAAAGATTCAACCAAGAGAGAAATATACATTATATGTCAGCTATATTAATATTGCTTTAGATGCATGTCTACATATGTGTAAATGAATATGTATATATGTGTATGCATGTATGTGTGTATATACATATATTTATATGTGTGGGAATAGATGTGAATATGTGTGTGTGTTTGTATAAATATATCTGTACATAATATTAGCCTTAGCATTAGATGGGAGGGATGAAAGGGGGAAAAAAAATAAAGTAAAAAGTACAGAACAAAGAACAAAAAAAGAACCCATAAGGAAGCAAAGAAAAGATGGACAGCTATGAATATATAATATCTTTTATTATTACATTTGCTTTTTTGAACTGGACATTTATTGTTACATATTTTGAATCCTCCCTAATATTCTGCCGGGCACATGACAATGTTTTGTTTTGGGTTCCTTTTTTATTTTCCTTTTCTGCTTTTTCCTATTTTGTTGTTTTCTTATTTTGTATTTAGTTTTAAATAAATAAAAATATGTTTAAAATAAAAGAAGTTTCCTCATCTGGAGTCAATCACTATCCTTATATATCTACTACTGCACATACTAAAGTTTTTCAAAAGATAAATTTTCAAGAAGATGAACTACAGATGACAAAATATATATATATATATATATATTTTATTCTAGAAGCAATGGGGAATCACTATTCTTTATTGAATTGAGAAGCACTTTAGGATAATTATTTTAAAAACAGATTGGATAAAAAAGAGGCTTTAGACAAAAATGGCAGTCAGCTGTGGTAGCCCAAGGGAGAGGAAGTAAAGGTTTGAACCACAGTGGTGACATGAGTGAAGAAACAGGGACAGATGAGGGAGATTTTGAGATAATAGAAACAATCAGATTTAGAGAATGATTTATTTATGTGGAATGAGTGAGAGTGAAGATTTGAGTTTGGCTCTAAAATTGAGGGTCTAAATGACTAGGCTAATCTTTAAAGTAATAGTTAAGTCAAGGGAGAAGGGTTAGTTTAAGGGACAAAGCTGATACAATGAGTTGTGTAGGACACGTTCTATCCAATATGTGTCTATCCTATTTGGCTCACTCTGTTACAATACATATATATATATGCATACATACATGTATATATAAACAAATGGATGGATAAATAATCAATGCATGCATGAATGAATGGATAGATGGATAGATGCATGGATGGATGGACAAATAAATAAGAAGTCAGATTTTTTACTGAAGTTAACACTTTGTATTTGGAACCTATCCTCAAAAGAGTTCCTGCTAACAAACTGGGAAAACATCTTCACAGTTAAAGGTTCTGATAAAGGTCTCATTTCCAAAATATATAGAGAACTGACTCAAATTTATAAGAAATCAAGCCATTCTCCAATTGATAAGTGGTCAAAGGATATGAATAGACAATTTTCAGATGATGAAATTGAAACTATTACCACTCATATGAAAGAGTGTTCCAAATCATTATTGATCAGAGAAATTCAAATTAAGACAACTCTGAGATACTACTACACACCTGTCATATTGGCTAAGATGACAGGAAAAAATAATGATGAATGTTGAAGGGGATGCGGGAAAACTGGGACACTGACGCATTGTTGGTGGAGTTGTGAACGAATCCAACCATTCTGGAGAGCAATCTGGAATTATGCCCCAAAAGTTATCAAACTGTGCATACCCTTTGATCCAGCAATGTTTCTATTGAGCTTATATCCTAAAGAGATACTAAAGAAGGGAAAGGGACCTGTATGTGCCAAAATGTTTGTGGCAGCCCTGTTTGTAGTGGCTAGAAACTGGAAATTGAATGGATGCCCATCAATTGGAGAATGGCTGGGTAAATTGTGATATATAAATGTTATGGAATATTATTGTTCTGTAAGAAATGACCAGCAGGATGAATACAGAGAGGCTTGGCGAGACTTACATGAACTGATGCTAAGTGAAATGAGCAGAACCAGGAGATCATTATACACTTCGACAACGATATTGTATGAGGATGTATTCTGATGGAAGTGGATTTCTTTGACAAAGAGACCTAACTGAACTTCAATTGATAAATGATGGACAGAAGCAGCTACACCCAAAGAAAGAATAACTGGGAAACGAATGCGAACTATCTGCATTTTTGTTTTTCTTCCCAGGTTATTTTTACCTTCTGAATCCAATTCTCCCTGTGCAACAAGAGAACTGTTCAGTTCTGCAAACATATATTGTATCTAGGATATACTGCAACATATCTAACATATATAGGACTGCTTGCCATCTAGAGAAGGGGATGGAGGGAGGGAGGGGGAAAATCGGAACAGAAAAGAGTGCAAGGGATAATGTTGTAAAAAAATTACCCTGGCATGGATTCTGTCAATATAAAGTTATTATAAAATAAAATAAAATATTAATTAAAAAAACAAAAACAAAAACATATGAGGCATTAATCTATAAATTTGTCTCAAAAAGGAAATAAACCTAATTACTACTGGGAAAAAAATAAAGAGTTCCTGCTAAAAACACAATGTGGTTTTGTGAAGCAGAAGAAGGTAATCCCAGTGTTGAATGCTGAGTATATATATAAAACCTGGAATGTTAGAACTAGATGGAAATGTAGGATAGAATATCAAAGATTGGCAGATTCAGAATTTTTGACTAGGAAATGACTCTCAACACCCTCTGGGCCAGATTCTTATTTTACATATAAAGAAACATTTAATTATGTTTCTTTGTCCATAACAATTTAGGACTAGGTCTTTAACCAAATAAACCAAATTTAACATCAGTGACTGAGATAAGGGTCTCAAATTATACTCTTTGTATGCATTTTCATTATCAATGACTCAGAAACATTATTGAATAAGACTGATATTGAGTCTAGGAAAACTTTGGGTACTAAGTCTGGTGTGGGTACAGCTTATATTAAAATAGACCAAAAAAGCAATTCTCAAACAATCAGATTTATCAACCAGATAAAAGATAATTCTATCTCTTACTGCTAAATGATTCACCATTGGGTAACTGCCCACTACATTGGGGCATTTATAAGATCATAGCACCTCAGAAATGGAAGAGGTCTTACAGAATGTTAGCCACTTTCTTACCCAAAGCAAAAATAAAAATGTTGGCCTTGTTGGAAAAAAAAAAAAAAACTTGTTACTGGAAGTTCACTATCTACTGTTACAATTATTCTTTTGTGTGACATCTTGGATTATCAGACCCAACTTGCTAGTGCTAATATGTGGTGGGAAAATAATAAAACTCTTAAGAATAAAATGAACAAGCAAACAAAACCTCTTTTTAAATCATTTATGCTGAGCTATATCATTTTATTGTCCTCAGAAAAATAAATGGAGAATCATAGAAGTAAGATTAAAAAGAGACAGAGACAGAGAGACAGAAGAAGGAGACAGCGCCAGAGGGGGAAAGGAGATAAGAGATAAATGAGATGGGAAGGGGATAGGAGAGAGATACAGAGAGACAGACAGAGAGGGAGAGAGAAAGGATGGCAGAGTCACAGGGGGAAAGGAGGTAAGAGAGAGATGGAATGGGGAGGGGATATGAGAGAGACAGTGAGAGAAACAGAGAGAGACAGAGACAAAGACAAATAGAAAGAGAGGGAGAGGGAGAAGGAGAGAATCAGAGAGAGAAAAAGACAGAGAAAGAGACAAGGAGAGGGAAAGAACAATTAATGATATGCTATAAACTAGCATTTATATGGCACTTTAAAGTTGTCAAAGCTTTTTATAAATATCTCATTTTATTCTCACAACAAATCTGGGATGTAGGTGTTATTATTATTCCCATTTTACAGTTGATGAAACTGAAGTAGACAGAGGATAAGTGTTTGATGTGGGATTTGAAATCATGACTTCAAGTCGTAATCAAGTTCATCTTCTACACTATGACAAAAATTAGTTCTATCTTTAATTGGAATGATCTACTTTGGGAATTATAGAATGTCTTATTCCTACAGGTGCTTAAGGTCATAGTTTTAAAGGTGGTAAAAATCTTAGAATACTGCAGGGCATTTGGATATAATCACATCAGAATGCTTTGGGATCATCAGTCATGCAGAGAGGTAGCAATGGGTTTTGCTATAGAAATGCTACCTAGTGAGATGTAGCCCTATTGCACTTTTAGGAGCTCAAAAGAGAATGCTTGCTAATACAGGAAACTGCCAAGGACCAAAATAGGTCCAAATCTAACAAGGCGTGTGCCTAATGGCTCTTTGAAATGCAGGCCTTCCACAGCACATGTCAGAGTGGCAGAGTTCCAGCTGTTCAGCACATCTGCTTCCTGCAAACAGCTGATAGTATAGAAAGAATGGAAACAAAGCCTCAGTTTCTATTTGTTTTGCTTTTCTCCAATAGTCTGAGATTTGAGTTTGTTGTGTGAATCTAATTCCCTTGTCTTCTCAATTGTAAACATGCCCTGAGATAGAGAAAGATTAAAAGATCCATTCAAAAACTCCCAGATAAAGAGTGGAGAGTCCATGAACTCCAATGGGAGAAGTCAAGAGGTCTGAGTTTCAATTCCACCTTGGTCATGAGCTTGTCATATGACCTTATATGTTACTTCTTTATTTTTGGGCTTCAGTTTCCTCCTCTATGAAATGAACTTCCATTCCTCTGACAGTGGAAATAGTGAAGAAAAATGAAAATTCAGACATGAAGATGCATTAGAAAATGTAATAACTTTTCAAAACACTGGAAATTGAAAAATAATATCTAATTTAATGATAATAATAATACACATTGGGGGATATAAAAATGGATTTGATGCTAGGACAACATACTTCCAACAATATCACCATGAAAATCATGGTGGACAATCAGAAAATCTCTCTGCATTTTAGATAACTACCTAAAGCTATAATTTATAAAATATCTACATTGCACATTGGCGGAGGGAATTTTTATGGTGGAGTAACTCTTAGAGTTCTTATACTGATCCTATATAACTTCTTGATATACTGATGCATTGAATAAAGTCAGAGATCTGACTTGTGAATCTCCCGAATCTCTACTTGACTTGTGGGTGCTCCTTATATATGATCTCTTAAAGGAATGAATTCTAAAAGTATGAGGGGTGTGAATGCTAATGTGTGAGCTAATGTGTGAACTCTCCCAAAGGTGTGAACTCCAAAGGTGTGAACCAAGTACATAAGCATTGTTTCTATCAATTACAGTGACAGCAACTTGTTTCAAGTTCTAGCCCATAAGATGGATCAGTCAATTGTTAAGATTATCATTAAATCAATCAAGGTATATGATATCATATTTATGTTATGTTATAGTATGGTACATTATATTATATTATTATGTTAGTCAAACATTTTTCTCAGCTCTGGGTATATAAAGATAAAAGGTAAATAGTCTTACCCTCCAGAAACTTACATTCTAATGGAGGATCCAAGTTGGCCATTTCTTTCTTCAGCTCATTTTACAGATGAAAAAAAAAAAAAAAAAAAAAAAGCAAATAGAGTTAAGTGACTTGTCCAGGGTCACACAGCTAGTAAATATCTGAGACCATATCTGAATTCAGGAAGATGAATCTTCCTGATATCAGGCTGAACATTCTATGCACTAAACAAACAGCTAGTTGCCCTTATCTTAATATCTATCTTTCTCTACATTCCAGTCTTGATCTCTATCATCTCTATCTCCATCACCATCTTAATCTCTATTATCTCTATCTCTATCTTCATCTCTATCATTTCTATCTCTATCTCCAACCTAATCTCAATTTCTCTCTTTTCTATCTTTCTTTCCATTTTTATGTCTTAGAGATATACACACAAAATGAATAGAAGATATCTAAGGAATAAGGATGTACTTGGAGATAATCAGGAAAAGTAGAAGATGATGCTCAAGTTGAAGTTTAATTAAATTGCTTACTATGTGCCAGAGTAGCACCTTAGGTGTAGAAGTACAAAGAAAATGGTGAAACAGCCTTATCTTCTAGAAGTAGCCATGCATACATTACACACAAGGTGGAAACATGCACACATTCACACACAAATTTGAGGTAATATGGGATAGAGGGATTCTTGTTCAAAAAGTCAGTGGGGAATAACAAAGATAAAAATGAAAAATAACCCCTCTTATCAGGGAGCTTACATTCTACTTTCTCATTTCCAGCTTCCTTATCTGTAAAGTAGAAGATGATAATAGCACTTACTTTATAGTGTTATAATGAAGATCAAATGAGATGACATATGTAAAATGGTTTCCAAGTCAAGGCATTTCATAAATACTATTTTATTGTTGTTATTGCTATTATTATTATTATTATTGTTGTTATTGTTACTATTCATCACATAAGCAAATTAGTAAATTACAAAATAAGCTGGAGACAAAGAGTACTAAGAGAAAGATCTGCATTGGAGATAGCACTGGAAATGAGCCTTAAAAGAATCCAAGCAAATTCCAGGATTCCATAACTCATAGAACATGTGCATGCCTGAAGTTCTGCCATGGATACCTGATGAATATTTAACCAATCCTGCATTTGAGTCTAAACTGTCCTTGAGATAGCCTAAGCTATTACATATGGTCCAGGACAAACAGGTTCCTACCTTTGTTTTCTCCTCTATTCATAAAAAGTGTTTACACACACACACACACACACACACACACACACACACACACACACTTTCTACGGGAGTCCAAATGGGGCAATGTCTTCTTTTTTCCTTTCAATCTAGAAGCTATGTGATACCTTAACCATGAGCTCTTATCCCTAGCTCAGACTAATGTGAAGGACCGACTAGTCAAGCAGGAAAGCCCAATATCTGAAATCTGTATTCCTCATCCTGCTTGGTCAGTTTCCCTAATGGAATTTCATTGATTAGCTGAGCAGCCAAACAGAACAGCCAATTTTGCCCCATGTCACCCAAGTGATCCATACCCCCCAAACTAAACTTGTTTAATGTCATCAGGGCTTGATTTAACAAAAATGTTGAGGAGTGGAGGAGGGAAGAAGGAAGGGGGGAGAGAGGTGAATCAGGCAGCCAGCAGGGAACTTATTTTGTGAATCTTGAAAATAGAAGTGTACGTATTTTAAAAGCATCCCAACTCATCTGGCTACTCTCAAGGAATGGAGGACAGAGTCCAACCTAAAAACTTTGACTGATAAAGTAACAAAGGGCACAGAACAAAATGGTTTCACACTGAATCAACATAGAACATGTAATATTGGAAATGTAGTCAGAAGCCCTGGGTTCAAATTCTGATTTGCCTTTTATTTACTATAATGGCTGCTGAGTGGATAGGGTGCTGGTTCTGGATTCAGGAGAACCTGAGTTCAAATTCAGGATCAGACATTTGCTATGTTGAGGGGATCAAATAAAAAAAATATTTCCAAAGTTCTTTATAATCTTAAAGGACTGCATAAATACTTTGTATATGAGAAAGTGTTATTTACATGACCCAAAGCAAGTAATTCAACTATTCCTGGGCCTCCATTTTTCTCATCTATAAAAGAGAAGAAATAAAATAAACTTTATAGGACACCTGTATGATATATTTTGCCAGGCACTAGGTATTGTGATAGAGCAGCTATGTGGTGCCATAGTACATAGAATGCTGGACCTGGAGTCAGGAAAAGTCATTTTCCTGAGTTCAAATCTGGTTTCAGAAATTTATTAGCTTGACCCTGAGCAAACCATTTAATCCTGTTTACCTCTGTTTCTTCATCTATAAGATGAGCTGAAAAAGGAAATGGTAAAGTATTGTATTAACTTTGCCAAGAAACCCCTAAATGGGGTCATGAAGAATCAGACAAGAAGAATCAAACAAGACTGAACACAACTGAACAAAAAGCACAGTGTGCCTGGCACTGTGTTATTATTGTCTCATTTGATCCTCACAATAATCCTGGGAAGTGGTTGCTATTGTTATCTCCATTTTACAGCTGAGGAAACTGAGGCAAATGGAGGTGATGTGACTTGTCCAATTTCACACAGCTAATGTGTCTAGATTGCCAGAGCTAGAAAGGAACATAGACAATGGGATGTCAGGGCTAGAAGGATTATCAACATAAATGTATGCTGTTAAACTCAAGGGTCTTTCAAAAGCTAAACAAAGAATTTTAGAGATAGAAGGAATTTAGGAGATGATTTTGCCCATCTCCCACCCACCCATTTGATACCCATCAGTAGATGTATTCTCAGAGAGAAGTGACTTGCTCAATGTCGCACAAGAGACATTAGCAAAATCAATCCAGGGCAAAGAAACAAGGCTCTCGCTATGTAGTAACAGGAGGGAGAAATTATGGAGAAAAGTAGCAACATTTGGGAGTCTTCCTATCTACCCTATTTCCAATGAGCCTTTGGGGACTGCAGTCCTGTCTGTTGGAAGGAGCATTTCTCTTCTTTCCTTTTCAAGTAGTTAAATATCTGAGAAAATAGTATCAACTCATTAAATATCTGAGAAAATAGTATCAATCCACTGGAGGAAACCCCCTTAATTGATAGCACTTCTATAGCCCTTCAGGATTTGCGAAGTGGCTCATACATGATCTCATTTAATCTTCACAAGACAAAGAAGTGAGGTTGTTGTTATTGTTATCATCATTATATAGAGATGTAGACACTGAAACTCAGAAAAGTAACTTGTCCAAAGTGACCCTACTTTGTAACTAAAGTGGGATTCAGATGTCATCGCAAGTGTTTCTGCATCTTATTGGTTATCTGTACAGTATCTGCTAATTTATAAAATCTTTCCAGATTTCTCAGCTACTAGGGTCTTTCTCCTAAAATTAGCTTTTCTCTAATTTACATACAGCAATATATTTGCACATTGTCTCTCCCAACTATATTATAAATTCTTTCAGGGAAAGAACAAATATCATTTTTATCTTTGTATTTCTGGTAACTACTGTACTGCTGGGAACCCAGCAGTTACTTAAGAAATTCTTATTGATTGATTTATTTATGAATTGGTGAGGATAGGTGCAAAAGCTTTCCTTTCAGATCAGGGGGTACCAGAGTTCAGGAACTGGCATCAGTAGCTACCTTACAACCTCCCTCTGCCTTTCTTTCTGCAGGGTCAAATAGGTAAAAGCTACTCAGTCGATAGCTGTGACTGGTGGATGGTTCAGTAGTCTGGCAGAATGACGGACATAGCCTCTGCTTGCCAGAATAGGACTCTGATGACTGATCTCTGGAGCTGTGCCTCCCAGGCTGCTGAACAAACAGGCCAAAGACAGTGATGTTTATTTTTTTAAAGAAGAAAACATTGCTCACTCAATGGGAAAGGCAACACAATCATTTATTTTAGCTTCTCAGTAAAGGGCCAAATGAGTCTATTTCTCACCGACAGGTTCTCTGGGAAAAAAAGAGAGACTGATGAGAGTTGTCTACAAAAGGAGAACATTCCAACCCTACTTGTGAAGCCATAGATCAGGCAACAGGAAATAACCTGAAAGGTGGAAGTTACAGAGAGTCAGACTGAAGCTTGATGTAGGATAAATCTTATCTCTTAACCAAAATGAAATGGGCTGCCTCAAGAGGTAGGAAGTTCTCCTTCATTGGAGGACTTCAAGCAATGTTTGGATTACTATAGGTAGTTTATGAATAAATGAGTGAATGAATTAATAAAATAAAAAAAAATTACGTGCTTACTATATGTCACATATGATGCTAAGTTTTTGGAATGCAAAAGGAAAATCGAGATTATTCTTGTTTTCAAAAATCTCACCCTATAATTGGAGTCAACGACACTTTTAAAAAAAAATATTGGTTTACGAGATGGCATCTGAGAACACTCCCAATGGTGAAATATCATGATTCTCTAAAGTGTTCAAATGAAATTTCAGTAATCACAACAAGCAGGTAGGAAAATGATTTAAGGATATTTGAAAGAGGATTTCTATTCATCTATGAATTATACTTCACCATTAAGAATCTCTCCTTATAATTCTAAGAATCTTTGAGGTCAGAGTTCCTCACTCTTTCTTATAGAATCAAGTAAATTAATTCTTCAGGACTTAATTCTTTTCAGATTGCTTTGCCATTCATTAGGCCATTCATTCCCCCACAACAGGGCTAGACAGTAGGCAAGGACAGGATTAATTATCCCTGTTTTCACATACGAAGAAACTAAGGCTCAGAGGGAATCAGTCTCTTTCTTTACTACTGACTACTAATGTGATTATGGATTCATCTCATTCCTTCCCCTCCATCACAAATAAAAGAAAACAAACAAATAAATAAAATAAAATAATAACAAAAACATAGATAATGGAGAAAAGAGGACTGTTAATTGTCTGTGCTTATTAAAATATGGTACTCATTTTTCAGTCTCGTTTACCAATCAAATGAAGAATTTCTTGTTGAAATTTAGCTAGAAATTTTCCATCTTCTCTGAGGGTTAATTTTTGGAGTTTAGGTCCCACATCTGGAGGATGGAACTTCTAAAGAGGCAGAAGAGGTGAGTAAATATCAAGATCCCAGGTTAGTTTCTAAAACATGTTTTGAAGGGAAGGACAAAAGCAAAGGTCTTGAAAGCAGGGTTGCAAATTGGAAGAGTTGTAGATTTAACTAATTGAGGTCCAAGCCCTCTGGAAGCAGTAGTCACAGAAATCACTTGTGTTTTGCCAGCTGCTACTTCCTTCTACATCCTCTCATCTCTAGTTCATGTTGCTTCTCCTCTCAGGTCTGGGGAAGTTGCAGTGAGCTGGGAGGGAGAACTGGGCTTATTGCAAAGATTATCCTGCTTTTGATCCTTGGGATGGAATACGGTGTGGGTCAGAGAAGAATAATCAGAATTTTTTCCCTTACTTTTGCTATGGTGGAAGTGCGTAGGAAAAATGTTTCCTGGCCTCTTGGGCTGAGAGATGAGACCAACTTTCTGGTTTGGAAAGAGGGAACTTAATTGGCCTTTCCATTGTGCATATAAGTTGGGGACAGGGCTTAGGACCAGATGGGAAATCTGTGTCTACCTGGGTTGGGGTATGTGAAGGCTGAATTATAGGGACTGTACTAGGTGTGGATGGGAGGGAAAGAAGCAGCCAAGATACAAGCACACAGAAAAATTGTGCTGATTGCCTTTATTCTATTTTTTCCTACATAAAATATAAGAATATATAATATATTTCCTATATAAAATAGATTTCATTGATATCATTTGTTTTTATGTTACCTTCATCTGCCCCTCTATCTCTTCCCAGCTCCTAGAGAGCTTTACCTTATAAGAAAGAATTTCTTTTAAAAAAAAAAAAGAGAGAGAGAGAGAGAGAGAGAGAGAGAGAGAGAGAGAGTGACTAAAAACCAAATACCTCGTGGAAAGGACCCACATGTGCAAAAATGTTTGTAGCAGTTCTTGTGGTGCCAAAGAATTGAGATGTCCATCAATTGGGGAATTGTAAAACACGAAGGTAATGGAATATTATTGTTCTAGTAACAAAGATGAACAAGCTGATTCTAGAAAGGCATGGAAAGATTTACATGAACTGATGCTGAGTGAAACAAGCAGAACTAGAAATACATTGTACCCGATAACAGTAAGAGTATGGGATGATCAACTATGAAAGGCTTGGTTCTTCTTAGTGGGCCAGTGATCCAAAGCAATTCTAATAGACTTTGGACAGAAAATGACATCTGCATCTAGAAAAACATCTAAGGAGACTAAATGTTAATTAACATATGCTATGTTCACTTTTTTTTTCTCCTTTTTATATCTCCCATGGTTTTTCCCTTTTGCTCTTATTTTTCTCTCCCACCATGACTGATAAAGCAGTGCTTATTAAAAATGAACTTATTAAAATTTTTTTAAAAAATAAATACTTTGAAAAAATTGGCATTTTCTTTAATATTCTATATCTTTTGAGAGAAAGAAGTATCTTCTTATATCTTTTCCTTAAAGTCAAGCTTGTTCTTTATAATTTTACATTATTAATGTTTAATATTTTGTGATGGTTTTCCTTTTCACATATCTTATCGCAATCATTGTTCTCTCCCGTCTTCTTATGTCATTTTGTGTCGATTAATACAAGTCCATGGATCTCTAATCTCTTGATATTTAGTATTTCTTATAACATAGTAATAATCCATTCATCCAACTTCCAATATAGTTTAACCATTTCTTAATCAATGGGTATCAACTTTGTTTCTACTTCTTTGCTACAACAAAAAGTTCTGTGAAAAAGATTTTAGTGTATGTGGAGTCTTTCTCCCCCCCCCCCCCCAACCTCCTTGCTTATATGACTAGAAGTGGAATCTATGAGTTTAATTAGAATTCATTATATATTTACATATATGTATATTATATGTGTATAAAATGCTTATATTTACATATGTACGTTTATAAGTGTGTAAAATGCTTATATTTACATATGTGTACAATGTGTGCATATATATATATATATATATAGCCACACATGTTATATTACACATGAATTATATACTAACATTATTATAGTATGGATGAAATATTTATATAATATTAGCATTTTCTGAATTTCTGGTTTATCCCTAACTAGATCAGACTAAATTCCAATCTTCATGAAGGTAGCAATTCTGTTTCACCTGGTCATTGTATCTTTCTGAGAAGTTTGCCAATAGTAGGTGCTTATAAACATGAATGAAGGACATCCAAAAGAGCTATAACATTATGAGGTGGAGAAATGATCACTCTATCAACTTTACAGATGGAAATTCATTTATTTAGGGCTAGAAAAGGCCCTAGAAATCTAGTTTCATTTCCTTATCTTACAGATGCAGATGAGGTACCAAGGAAGATAGTTGTTCAAAGTTACATGGCTAAACTCAGTACTTAAACCTAAGTTTAGTGTCTTTAATGCCACATGCTACACCCTTTCTACTATATTCCTTATTTCTTCAAGGCTCAGTAATAGTATTGTCTCATACTTACACAATTAAAATATCCTGGAAATTGAATTCTAGCCTAGCAGTTCCAAGGTCAGTGCTCCTTCTGTAATCCAAAAGTATCTGTGAATAGATAGGCTTTTCGTAAGCAGGCATTGTCTTATCTTGCATGACTCTTTGCACATTGAATCAGAATAAGAATTTTGGAATAGTTCCTCTTTAAAGTTTCTCCCAATATTGAATCTTGTGATTCAAACTTGGGGTTTGCTAGATTTTCTGCAAGACTGAAAGATCATGACCTTTGCCCACCAATGGTGTAAATGTATCACAGTACTGATTTCTCTAAATATGAATTTATAGAATGGTTTGTAATCATCTGGGGCTCATAAAAAGTATAATTATTAAAATCATTAAGTTTTCAATTCAGTTCTTTGAGTCTAGGAAGTAAATTGAATTACAATAAGGGATTTGAACAAATTAAAGATAAAAAAAAAAAGTTCTGTTCTCAGCATCCTAAGACAATACTCCTGAATTCTTGAAAGGACAAACACTCATCTGATTTCTCTGATCCTAGAGGTAGACTTTGGTTATCCCACCCATATCCTCTTTAAGAAAAAGATTACAAATAATAGAAGGAATTCCATGATAAACATAGCATGAAGAGAGATAAGTATTAATGCTATCAGTACTCACCTTTAGAATTCCTAGTTCTCTAATCTGCAAAATTTGAATATTAATTTTATTAATTGTAGTAATAAATAATATAGGTGGATTGAGTCTCCACCTTTTTCTGAGGCTGGGGCTCATTGTCAGGCTCAGGGTTAGGATTTAGCTGTATGACACAAATTATAAAATCATAAGATTTGGAAAACATTGTACAATAAATCTCTGTAATCCCTACCTCAAGTATGATAGTATGGGTGGAATTAATATCTCCATTTTGCAGATGTGGAAATTGAGGCATAAGGAGGCTAACACTGAAGCGCTAATAGATTTTACTTTTCATTCAACACTTTTTTTTTTATCATTTCTTATCTTTTCATTATCAATCTCTTATTTCTTCTAAGATTATAGACTCCTTAAGATCATGGATTATGTTTTATTCATTTTGCTATTTTCCAACATATCTAGCTTTGGATCTTGTATACAATCAATGAAAGTTTGTTAACTAATTTACAAAACCAAGATGAGATTCTGTCCTACTGTTCTGACTTACAGTATGATGGAACCACTGAAGATTGCTTTCCACACTTCTACCTTCTGTTAGTTTTCAGGGCCTTAGATAGTTTAATACAAGGCTAGGAAACCTTCCTACCTACCTACAAGTATACTTTTTGGAGGGGTTGGAGTTTGAAGTAACTAAGCAAAATTATTTAGTAGAATTTAAATTTGATGAGGTCAAAACAATTTCAATATTGTCTTTGCTTCCCTAGTGCTCAGCATGGGTCCTGGCACATTATAAATGCTTAAAAGATACTGTTGAATGCTGATATGTCTATCTTTTGCTGCCTCTGCCTTTCCATTGTAAGAATTATATTTTTCATTGATCCATTGCTTTATTCACATTTTTCATCACATATTTTATTGTCTTTGGTATGATTTGTCTGTTTTATTGATAAAGTTGTTATATAAATGCATCATTTTTTTCTGGATGCAAGTCACTATTTCATTTATTTTAAAGAGTTTATTGAGCTTCGTGTGTCTTCTGTCGTATTTGTTCATGGTGTAGGACTTTTTTTCTTTAGTGTTACTTATTCATTTTCTTATTCTGGTCCTTTTTCTTCTCTGTGGGTGGCTCATTCAACATATCTATTCCATTGCTTTTTTTCTCTTGCATTTCACACATCTATTTGTTTGGAGGTAAGGACATTATTTTCTGTTCAACTTTGCACATGAGGTGTGGAGAGAAAATAAAGGCTGATAATCTATAATCTTTTGTCACATCACTCATTCCACTCTCTTGCTAGAACTTTCCCAGAACTCAGTTTATAGATGATGAATGGATCAAAAGAGACTGACTCACAAATGGTGAAATAGCAAATGGCAAAGCTAAGACAGAATCCAAGACTTTTTCATTCCTATTCCAGAATTTTTTTTAAACAGCACCACAGTGTCTCCCTTACTTTATCTGCCCTTGTTCAATCCATGTTTGATAATTTAATAATTTTAGAATCCTCTTGAATGTTTTTCTTTCTTGGTGGTAGTGGAAGGCCACTGAATCAGTTTCCAATAATGAATGTTAGGATCTACTTAGCCAATGACTTAACATAGACAAGTCTATTCTTGCAATGTACCTATGGTTGCAAATTATGATTGTATCTCGTATACAATGAGTCTTTGTAAGGAAGAAAAGGAAGGTATGGCTATCAAAAAGTTGCAAAGACAAAACATTTTCATAAATGAAGAAATTTCCTGAGAAAAAGCCATCATTGGATAATTCATATTTTTTAATCCACAGTAATTTTCTGATTTTATTCTATAAGATTCCTTTCATTCGTTCCTGGCTTGAAATTGTTAGTTTGAATTCTCATTTAAAATTCCAAACCTTCAAAGAGTTATAAAACAATGCCACTATTAGTCTGTACCCCAAAGAGATCATACAAGAGGGAAAAGAAGTCATTTGTGCAAAAATGTTTGTAGGAACTCTTTTTGTGTTGGCAAAGAATTAGAAAATAGATGCTAATCAAATAAGAAATGGCTGGATACATGTGGTATATGAAAGTAATGGAATATTATTATTCTATAAAAATGATGAACAGGCTGATTTTAGGAGAGCCTGAAGAGGTTGGTGTTGAGTGAAGCAAGCAGAACCAAGAAAACATTGTACGCAGCAACGAGATTATGTGATAATCAACTTTGATAGACTTGGTTCTTTTCAGAAAGCCAGTGATCCAAGGGAATCTCAATAAGATTTGGTTAGAAAATATCATCCAAAATTGGAGTGAGACCTTTGGAAACTGAATTTGGATCAATACACACTATTGTCACCACTTTTCTTCTTTTTTTCTTTTTCGTGATTTTTCCTTTTTCTGATTTTTCTCTCTCAACTTGACTCATATGGAAATATATCAAACTGAATGTACATGTCATCAAAAATAAAATAAAATAAAAATAAAAATCTTAAGCCTAACCTGTTGTATTGACTATTTCTGAACTTTTTTTTGCTCTGACTCTGACCCAGCACCAACCTTGTCTTTTTTTTCCTCCAAGGTGTATCTTATTTCCATTTTCAGGTAAGAAAATTTTGACTTAGAGAAGAGAGACCATAGAATCATCCAGCTGGAGCTGGAAAGAGCTCAAGGGCTATCTAGATCAAATTTCTCATTTTACAGATGGAAAAATTAAGGTTCATTGAAGTTATGAGTTGCCCAATTTCTTGACATCAGAGCGATTTTTTTTTCACTTTGTAACTTTTAGGTTCTTTAAAACTTTTTAGGTTCTACCTGTTTAACTTCTTTTCAGTGTCATTTTCTGCGTCTTCATCAAGGATATTACAGACAGAGCTGGATATTCCCCATATGTCTGTTTTGGATCCTTTTATTTCCTCTCTCTATCATTTCTATGTTGATGAGTCTCAGATTCACTTATCATCTTTTCTAATTTCTTAATCATCTTTTCTAATTTCTAGTCTCTTCAGATCTCTTGTATCCAACTGCCTATTAGACATCTTGAAGTAGATATCTTGTAGACATTTAAAATTCACCACATCCAAAATGGAATTTATTATCTTCTTACACACATACTCTTAAGCCCTCCTCCTTTCCTCATTTTCTTATTTATTACTGCTTAGGGCACTGCTATCCTCCTAGTCACTCAGGTTTAAAATATAAGTGTCATCTTTAATTTCTCATTCTTTCTTATAGCCTATATATCCAATCAGATTCCAAGTATCATTGAATCTGCCTTGATAGTGTTACTTCTACATGCCATTCTCCTTCTTCTATCACATTATACCTAGACTAATTGGTTTTCCTGCCTCAAATCTCTCCCTAGTTCAATCTATTCTTCACTTATTTTTCAAAAATGTTCTTAAAGTGCAACTCTGACCATGTCACCCTACTGCTATCACTATCACCACCACCACTTCTTTTTTTCTCAATATTATTTTATTTTTCCAAATATATTGATAGTTTTCAACTTTAAAAAGTTGAAAACTATTTTGTAAGATTTCATATTAAAAGTTTTTTCTCCTTCTGTCCCTTACTTCTCCCTTCCACAAGATAGCAAACAATCTGATATATGTTAAAAATTTAAAATACTTTAAAACATATTTCCATATTTGTCATGAGGCAAAAAGCACAAGAAATATAAAGCAAACAACAAAAAACCATGAAAATATTAAGCTTTGATCTACATTCAGTTTCCATAGTTCCCTCTTTAGCTGCAGATAGCATTTTCCGTCCCACGTCTATTGAAATTGTCTTGGATTAATGCATTTCTGAGAAAAGCCAAATCCATCACAGTTGATCATCACATTATATCACAGTTACTGTATACAATGTTCTCTTGGTTCTGCTCACTTCACTCAGCATCAGTTCATGTAAGTCTTTCCAGGCTTTTCTGAAATCAGCCTGCTCATTGTTTCTTATAGAATATTGCATAATATTCATATACCATAACTTATGTAGCCATTCTCCAACTGACAGGCATCCACACATTTTCCAATTCTTTGCCACTGCAAAAAGAGCTGCTACAAACATTTCGGAACATGATGCTCCTTTCTCCTTTTTTACCATCTCTTTGGGAATACAGAATCAATATGGGATTAAAGAGTATGAAGAGTTTTATAGCACTTTGGGCATAATTCCAAATTGTTCTCCAGAATAGTTACCACCAGCACTATTCAATAAATATCAATGACTCCTTATTATCTCCAGGATCAAATATAAACTCTTCTGTTTGGCTTTTAAAGTTCTCTATAACCTGGCCCCTTCCTTTCATTGTAGTCTCATACCTTATGCCCATACTATATACTTAATGATCCTGTGATACTGGCTTCCTTGATATTTCTTATTTAAGACTGACTTTTTTTTACTTTTGACTGGTCATTTGTCCTTACTGTCTCCCATGCCTGTAACTTTACCTCCTATTCTGCATTTACTGGTTTCTTTGATTTCCTTAAGTTTTACCTAAAGGACCATCTTCTGGAATGATTTTCCCAATCCCTCTTAATTCTAGTTTCTTCTCTTTGGTGACTACTTCCAATTTATCCTCTATATTGCTTATATATTAATAATAATTATCCTGTTGTCTCCCCTATTAGGCTGTGAACTTCTTGAAGGTGGGGACCAGTTTTTTTTGTTTGTTTGTTTGTTTTGTTTTGAGTTTTTTTTTTTTTTTTTTTTGCCTTTCTTTGTATCCTCAGTGTTAAACATAGTGTCTGGCACATGGTAGGACCTTAATAATACTTTTTGATTTTATTTGACCACAGATATAGAATGGCTAATAAAAAAAAAAGATCAAGGATTCAGTGAATTAACACGAATTTATTAATTCTTGCCTATTATGTGCAGTTGCTATGATAAACACTAGGGAAATAAACAGAAGGAAAAAAAAAAAAAACAATGAAACAACTTTTGTCTTGAGAATTTTACCTCTACAATGTAACACCAGGTCTTCTGATGGCAAATCCTGTGGATTATTTTTATGCCACACTAACTCTTTGTTAACTATATCACACTCACAACATCATTTCTGCTACTTCTGTTAATTGATCTATAAATTTTGTATCCAAAAAATGTGACATTAAAAAAAACATGATTTACTATCTTTCAAACATACTACTTCCTTCTTCCTGTTAATGTTGTCACTATAGGCTAACAGCACCCTCTGCTGCTTGGAAGAGACATTATGCTATTCCAGTTATAATTGTGGTTTGACCCTGTCTAGCACTTTTTAGGAAAAAGTGCATTAAATAAAAACCCTGAATTAGGGAGTCAGAGAATGGATGAAAGGAGAAAGTAATCGTTTCTAATTTAAATGAGGAAAAAAACTCAGAACATTACTATAAATATTATTGAATACTAGACATTGCAGTTAGGGGTGAAGGAAAAAGAAGAAGGCAGCAATAGTAGGGGTAATGGCACTTAAAATGTTTATCAAGTGACCTACACATATGATATACCTTAAACCTTATAACAACTTCTGAGAGGTAAATACTATAAGCATTATTATACTCATTTTATACACTAAGAAACTGATGCTCAGAGAGATTAAATGATTGGTGGTGGGATTTGAATTCAGGTCTTGCTGACTGTGAGATCATCACTCTGATTATTTTTGTTGTGTGGGATTGGAGACAAAGAAATAAATGATGGGAATGGAAGGGAAAAATAATCTTTTACTTTTTTTATGACCACAATTGTGACTTCTATTCCTGGCAAAATTCTAGAATAGATTATAAAAGATGTCACAATCTTGGGTTGGGGGAGAACTTTTAAACAGAACCAATTTGATCTTTTAAACACAGAACCAGTTTGGCTTTATCAAAAGTAAATCATTTTCTTTGGGGATGGGATTACAAAAATGACAAATCCAGGAAAAACTGAAGATATAGTGTCCCTAGTTTCAATATCCTTATGAATAAAATGTTAAAATATGGGCAAGATGGTAGTACAATGAATTAGAATTAGAAGTCTTTGAATAAATCTAAGAGCAATCATTAAGAGTTTGGGATTTCATTCCCCAATTGATAAGTGGTCAAAGGATATGAACAGACAATTTTCAGATAAAGAAGTTAAAACTATTTCTAGTCAAATGAAAAAATGCTCTAAGTCACTATTGATCAGAGAAATACAAATTAAGACATTTCTGAGATACCAACACACAACTCTCAGATTGGCCAAGATGACAAGAAAAGATAATAAGAGTTGGAGAGGATGTGGGAAAACTGGGTCACTAATATACATTGTTGGTGGAGTTGTGAACTGAAGCAACCTTTCTAGAGAATAATATGGAGCTATGCTCAAAAGGTTATCAAAACTGTGAATACCCTTTGATCTAGCAGTGTCTCCTGGGTCTGTATTCCAAAGATATCATAAAAAAGGAAAAGGATCCATATTGCAAAAAAGTTTGTAACAGCACTTTTTGCAGTAGCAAGAAACTGGAAACTGAACAGATGCCCATTGGAGAATGGCTGAATAAGTTGTGGTATATGAATGTTATAGAATATTATTGTTCTATAAGAAATGATCAGCAAGGGACAACTAGATGGCACAGTGGCTAGAGTATAAGCCCTGCAGTCAGAAGGAGCTGAGTTCAAATTTGGCCTCATACATTTAACACCTACTAGCTGTGTGATTCTAGACAAGTCACTTAACCCCAATTGCCTCAGCCAAAAAAAAAAAAAATGATCAGCAAGATAATTTCAGAAAGGCCTGGAGAGACTTACATGAACTGATACTAACTGGAGTGAGCAGAACCAGAAAATGTTGTACACAATAACAACAAGATTATGCAACAATCAATTTTCATGGACGTGACTCTTTTCAACAATGAGGTGATTCAGGTCAATTCCAATAGACTTGTGATGGAGCGAGCCATCTGCACTCAGAGAGGACTGTGGGGACTGAATGTGGGTAACAACATAGCATTTTCACCGTTTTTGTTGTTTGCTTGCTTTTTTAAATCTTTTTTCCCTTTTTTTGTTATGATTTTTCTTGTGCAGCATGATAATTGTGGAAATATGTATAGAAGAATTGCATGTTTAACATATATTTGATTACTTACTGTCTAAGGGGGTAGGGGAAAGGGAAGGAGAAAAAATGGAACACAAGGGTAAATGTTGAAAACTCTGCATATATTTTGGAAATAAAAAGCTTAAAATTTTTAAAGGGATTTGGAGTTTCTATTGATGCACCTTAAAAATTTATGCCTAATTGTAAGATTTTTTAAAACATTTTTATTGTGGACTTGTACAAAGGAACATATGGCATGAGATCAGCTTTTCAGATGACACAAACCTGGGAAGAATAGCTATCACATTTAAAAACACAGTAAGAATCCAAAAATATAATAATAAGTGGTTAATAAGAACTTTGTAGTGTGATGATGAATTTAACCTTTCCCTAAGGAACAGGAACTTCTTTTGAGCAAGGTCTGCTGTTTCTCATTTTTCTGTCTCCCTGACATTGCTTTCTCTATGGCTGGATATACTATAAATGCTCAATAAACATCAAAAAAAAAGTTTTTCTTGTGCAAAACTAAAACCTAGTTGCTTGGTCTTCGGCACATTCCAAAAAGTTGCTTCACAATTGGTGAGAGATGTATAAAAACATTTTAACATTGGAAGTAATTAAAATATCCTCCCTCAAAGGATAACTTCACTTAAAATATTCCAAATAGCAGCTATTTGTCCAATGCCCTGACTCTTCTGCGGAAGGAGGTTAAACAGTTACTTTTTAAAAATCCAATTAATACATAGCCTATAAAACTGTTGGTATGCAGGCAGTACAGAATTCTGACTGTTTCCCATTCTGGATAATTTTCCTGTCCCCAGATTCACCACTTTGGGGAGACAGTTTTTACTCTTTACTGCAGTTTTGAAAGCTATGTTGAGAAACCCAAATGGAGCCCACTGATTCCAAAATTGAGTCAACAGGAATCCAGAAAACAGCCCTTCAGCCAAACTGGATGTGATTGAAGGACACAAGGGAACAGAGACACCAGAATGACACGAGACCAGGCAGGACTTGAGAATCTACAGAGCTATAACATCAGTGTTTCTAAGGAGGAATGAAACAGAGAGTTCTCTCCATTGAAGAGTCTCCAAAGTTTCCTGTCTAAAGGAACTTTTGTAACACAGTCCACTTTCCTCTCCATATTTGTCAAGTGGTCTAGATTCAATAGAATGTTATTTTTTTTAAAGGCTGTTCAAGTTTTAAAGGACTTTAGAATGGAAAAAGAGCCAAAAAAGAAGGGCTTTCAGACAGAGAACTCAGGATTCAAAGTTGGAAGGGAACTTAAGAAAATTAAATATCAAAGCTGCAAGTAATAATGACAACCAAGTTGTATATCTACCTCATTTTACAGAAGAGAAAGTTAAGAAATTAAAAATCTAGCAATTAATATAACTTGCTTAGAGTCACACCAGTTTAATGATGAAGATAATATTAGAATTCAGGCTGCCTAAATCCAAGACCCTCCATAGCTAATCTGTGAACTACAATAATAATGATAATAGCAATTATATAGAACCTACTATGTTCTAGATATAGTGCTAAGCACTGTATAATTATAATTTCATTTGATTCTCACAACAACTCTGGGAAGCAACTTTTATTATTATTCCCATCTTACTATTGAGCAAAGTGAGGCAGGTAATGATTAAGTGATTTGTCAAGAATCACCCAGCTAATCAGTGTGAGAGGCTGGATTCAGATTCAGTCCTTTTTGACTCCAGAACTAGTGTTCTACTACATCTTTACCAACTCTTTACCCAAATTACTAATTGCCTTTGGAATTCATCATGATTCAGTGGGGTCAAGGTAATTTATTCAAGATTATGAATTCAATCATCATGGTACTTAATCTCAACCTTTGATATATCCCTGAACCTGCTTTATATTGATCAAGAAGGACTGGCTTAAAAGATCTTGATACCTCAGGTCAGTTCATTTCCATAACTGAAGACACAATTCTTATCCTACTGATATGTGAAGGACAGAAGATTAGATTAGGGAGGCCAGTGGAACCAACTCAGAATATATTTGGATAAAAATAGATTGCCTCTAACCCATCCTGTGAGTAAAACAGAGGACGTCCAGCATCTTCTATCCCTGTGTCCCACAGGGGGCGAAAGAGGCGTGAAATTATGGTAATTTAAAAATCTAATTAGCTTCATCAACTCTGAGACTTGAAGACAAAGAGGGCAATAGAATCTTTAAGCATGGAAGTGCTGGCTTTGGGAAGCTGGGATGGCTAAATACAATCAGAGAGGGAACAGCCCCCCAATTCCACTGTCTGTGGTCCTTACCCTGACCCACCTTGTCCTTTACTGCATATCAAGTAACCTGTTTGTTCTGCACCACTTAAACTTCATAAGGGCATGGACTTAATTATTCATTAACTTCCAAGGTTTTTGGACACCATTGATTTTTGTTTCAGGTTTTCTGTTGGATCCGGTACACTTATTCTGGTTTGATAGCATTAAGTAGTTTGAATAATTAATATGGTAATTTAACCTGAACAGAATGAACAAATGTTACCTTCTACTTGGGGAAGGGATAAAAAAAAATTCCCCTAAGTCAGTTTTCCCAAATCTTTAAACATTACTCCAAGGATTTGATATAAAGACTAAAGTCTTAATACTATTCTGTCTGGTATGTGTCTATATCTTGTCATAGGAAAAACTCACAAAAGTATAAAATCTTAGCATTGGAAGCAAACATAGAGTCCAACTGATACAAGAAAAGGAATCTCCACAATAACATTACACTGACAAGTGCACATTGAGCCTGTCTTTAAAGACCTTCAAGGAAAATGAATCCACCATTTCTGAAAGTTATCTAATCTTCTGAACAGCTCCAATTGCTAAGAAGCATTTCCTTACAATGAGTCTACCTTTGTCCCTTTGTCAATTCTACCAATTGTTTATGGTTCTTCCATTTGGGGCCACAAAAAACAAAGCTAATCATTTATCTTCATGATAGTTTCTTAAATACATGGAGATAGCTATCATGCCCCTCCTTCCTCTTACGTGTTCTCTGCTTTAGGATAAATATTTCTAGCTTTTCCAATTGATCGTCATGTGACAGCTTTATTATGGACCTTCTCTGGACACTCTCCAACTTTATCAATATCCTTCTTAAATTGTGACACTCAAAACTGAAGAAAACATTCAAGCTGAGATATGACAAAGACAGAACACAATAGAACCATAACCTTCAAGTTCCTGGAAGCCATTCTGAAAGCCATGCCTCACTTAAGGCAGCCTAGGAGTCATTAACTTTTGATGTGACATATGACACTATTCGCTCATATTAAGCTTATAA